>NC_042971.1:64891893-65004393 GCF_901001165.1 Salmo trutta | reverse complement strand
AACAGATAGGAGTTGAACAGACGGGAGTTGAACAGATTGGAGTTGAACAGATTGGAGTTGAACAGATAGGAGTTGAACAGACGGGAGTTGAACAGATTGGAGTTGAACAGATAGGAGTTGAACAGACGGGAGTTGAACAGATAGGAGTTGAACAGACGGGAGTTGAACAGATTGGAGTTGAACAGCTTGTAGTTGAACAGACAGGAGTTGAACAGATTGGTGTTTGTGGTGCTATGGCCCAACTCTTGAGCCTGGCTCAAAAACATAATTTCAGACATAAAAATGTTACCCTTATCTATTGAGTAACAACTTTGTGTGTGAATCTCATAATAAATCAACAACATCACTGAGTCTTTCTCCCACTGACATCAGAAGGAACATAATTACCAGAAGGCCCAAAGCCCAAATTACATTGACTTGAAGTCCCCCTCTAGTCATGATATTTGGATCGGCCGGCCGAAGACGCTGTGTCACAGAGAAACAATCCTACGGTGTCCATATTAGGAAAGCCTCAGTTGGTGTCACACTGACGCTGTCGTAATATGGGTCCTAATCTGGACACCATACAGCCCACATCTGTCTCTACTTTGCCAAGCACATTCAGTCACTTTAAACATCTGCCGTTTGGTCGTCTGCGGTAGGAATCCTCTGACGCACCTAGCAGGAATCCTGGTTAAGCTTGGCTAAAGTCTGACCCTTGACCTAACCCATGACCTCACAGCATATGGAGGGTGAAGAGTGGATGAGTGGTGGAAGTGTGGGAGGTGAGGAAGGAGAGTAAAGGCTGGTGTTTGTTAGTGGGGGGAGGGGGGGAGGGGTAGGGGGGGTGGAGGTATGGGTTGTGTGTTGTTGAGGAGCAGAGGAGGCTGGTAGGAAGAGATATAGGATGACAGGCTCATTGTAATGGCTGGAATGGAATAAACGGGACAGTTAAGCTGAGAGAGACATTAAGCTGAGAGAGACATTAAGATGAAAGAGGAGGAGCTGAGAGAGACATTAAGCTGAGAGAGGAGGAGCTGAGAGAGGAGGAGCTGAGAGAGGAGGAGCTGAGAGAGGAGCTGAGAGAGACATTAAGATGAAAGAGGTGGAGCTGAGAGAGGAGGAGCTGAGAGAGGAGGAGCTGAGAGAGGAGGAGTTGAGAGAGGAGGAGTTGAGAGAGGAGGAGCTGAGAGAGGAGGAGCTGAGAGAGGAGGAGCTGAGAGAGGAGGAGCTGAGAGAGGAGGAGTTGAGAGAGGAGGAGCTGAGAGAGGAGGAGTTGAGAGAGACATTAAGCTGAGAGAGGAGGAGCTGAGAGAGGAGGAGCTGAGAGAGACATTAAGCTGAGAGAGGAGGAGTTGAGAGAGGAGGAGCTGAGAGAGGAGGAGTTGAGAGAGGAGGAGTTGAGAGAGGAGGAGCTGAGAGAGACATTAAGCTGAGAGAGGAGGAGCTGAGAGAGGAGGAGCTGAGAGAGACATTAAGATGAGAGAGGAGGAGCTGAGAGAGGAGGAGCTGAGAGAGGAGGAGTTGAGAGAGACATTAAGCTGAGAGAGGAGGAGCTGAGAGAGGAGGAGCTGAGAGAGACATTAAGCTGAGAGAGGAGGAGTTGAGAGAGGAGGAGCTGAGAGAGGAGGAGTTGAGAGAGGAGGAGTTGAGAGAGGAGGAGCTGAGAGAGACATTAAGCTGAGAGAGGAGGAGCTGAGAGAGGAGGAGCTGAGAGAGACATTAAGATGAGAGAGGAGGAGCTGAGAGAGGAGGAGCTGAGAGAGGAGGAGCTGAGAGAGGAGGAGTTGAGAGAGGAGGAGCTGAGAGAGGAGGAGTTGAGAGAGGAGGAGTTGAGAGAGGAGGAGCTGAGAGAGACATTAAGCTGAGAGAGGAGGAGCTGAGAGAGGAGGAGCTGAGACACAGACAGAGAAGACAACAAATGCTTTAGTTTGGCGTGGCCTGGTTAGGGCTGTCTCTTACCTGGCTCTCTCAGTATGAGTTGGGCCATAGCCTGGGCGTTCCCTGCTTCATTCTCAGCAACACACTGATAGAAACCTTCATCTGATTTCACCAGACCAAGGATCTGGAGGTTACTGCCATCCTAAAGACCAACGTACAACAGTTATTTTTAAAACAATTTTAATTGAACCTTTATTTAACTATTTAACAACAAATTCTTATTTTACAATGACGGCCTCCCCCCCTGGCCAAACCCTAACCCGGGACGACGCTCAGCCAATTGTGCGCCGCCCTATGGAACTCCCAATCACGGCCGGTTGTGACACCACCCAGGATCAAACCCGGGTCTGTAGTGACGCCTCTAGCACTGAAATGCAGTGCCTTAGACCGCTGCGCCACTCGGGAGCCTAATAGACGGCAGTATGTTATGTATGGGCTACCATAGAGAGATAAAGGCTGTTTGTTCTTTCTACGCAATCTGGATCAAAAGCTATTTGTCATCGATTATTGAAATGGACAGATCTTTGAGTTGACTTCTACATAGTTAGAGAATTAGGGTTTGAACTATACATTGGCACATAGTTTGGTGCCCAGCCTACCTAGTACCCCCTATAGTACCCTCTATAGTACCTTCTATAGTACCCCCTATAGTACCCCCTATAGTACCCTCTATAGTACCCTCTATAGTACCCTCTATAGTACCCTCTATAGTACCACCTATAGTACGCTCTATAGTACCCTCTATAGTACCCTCTATAGTACCCCCTATAGTACCCCCTATAGTACCCTCTATAGTACCCTCTATAGTACCCTCTATAGTACCCCCTATAGTACCCCCTATAGTACCCTCTATAGTACCCCCTATAGTACCCCCTATAGTACCCTCTATAGTACCCTCTATAGTACCCCCTATAGTACCCTCTATAGTACCCTCTATAGTACCCTCTATAGTACCCCCTATAGTACCCCCTATAGTACCCTCTATAGTACCCTCTATAGTACCCTCTATAGTACCCCCTATAGTACCCTCTATAGTACCCTCTATAGTACCCCCTATAGTACCCCATATAGTACCCTCTATAGTACCCCATATAGTACCCCATATAGTACCCTCTATAGTACCCCATATAGTACCCCCTATAGTACCCTCTATATTACCCCCTATAGTACCCTCTATAGTACCCCCTATAGTACCCCCTATAGTACCCTCTATAGTACCCCCTATAGTACCCCCTATAGTACCCCTATAGTACCCTCTATAGTACCCCCTATAGTACCCTCTATAGTACCCCCTATAGTACCCCCTATAGTACCCTCTATAGTACCCCCTATAGTACCCCCTATATTACCCCCTATAGTACCCCCTATAGTACCCTCTATAGTACCCCTATAGTACCCTCTATAGTACCCCCGATAGTACCCCCTATAGTACCCCCTATAGTACCCCCTATAGTACCCCATATAGTACCCCCTATAGTACCCCCTATAGTACCCTCTATAGTACCCTCTATAGTACCCTCTACAGTACCCCCGATAGTACCCCCTATAGTACCCCCTATAGTACCCTCTATAGTACCCCCTATAGTACCCCCTATAGTACCCCCTATAGTACCCTCTATAGTACCCTCTATAGTACCCCATATAGTACCCTCTATAGTACCCCCTATAGTACCCCCTATAGTACCCCCTATAGTACCCCCTATAGTACCCTCTATAGTACCCCCTATAGTACCCCCTATAGTACCCCCTATAGTGCCCTCTATAGTACCCCCTATAGTACCCCCTATAGTACCCTCTATAGTACCCTCTATAGTACCCCTTATAGTACCCCCTATAGTACCCCCTATAGTGCCCTCTATAGTACCCCCTATAGTACCCTCTATAGTACCCCCTATAGTGCCCTCTATAGTACCCCCTATAGTACCCTCTGTAGTACCCCCTATAGTACCCCTATAGTACCCCCTATAGTACCCTCTATAGTACCCTCTATAGTACCCTCTATAGTACCCCCTATAGTACGCTCTATAGTACCCTCTATAGTACCCCCTATATTACCCCCTATAGTACCCCCTATAGTACCCTCTATAGTACCCTCTATAGTACCCCCTATAGTACCCCCTATAGTACCCCATATATTACCCCCTATAGTACCCCCTATAGTACCCCCTATAGTACCCTCTATAGTACCCCCTATAGTACCCCCTATAGTATCCCCTATAGTACCCCTATAGTACCCCCTATAGTACCCCCTATAGTACCCTCTATAGTACCCCCTATAGTACCCCCTATAGTACCCTCTATAGTACCCCTTATAGTACCCCCTATAGTACCCCCTATAGTACCCCTTATAGTACCCCCTATAGTACCCCCTATAGTACCCTCTATAGTACCCTCTATAGTACCCCCTATAGTACCCCCTATAGTACCCTCTATAGTACCCTCTATAGTACCCCCTATAGTACCCCCTATAGTACCCCTATAGTACCCTCTATAGTACCCCATAGTACCCCCTATAGTACCCCCTATAGTACCCCATATAGTACCCTCTATAGTACCCTCTATAGTACCCTCTATAGTACCCCTTATAGTACCCCCTATAGTACCCCCTATAGTACCCCCTATAGTACCCTCTATAGTACCCCATATAGTACCCCCTATAGTACCCTCTATAGTACCCCATAGTACCCCCTATAGTACCCTCTATAGTACCCTCTATAGTACCCCATATAGTACCCTCTATAGTACCCCCCCATAGTGCCCTCTATAGTACCCTCTATAGTACCCTCTATAGTACCCCCTATAGTACCCTCTATAGTACCCCCCATAGTGCCCTCTATAGTACCCCCTATAGTACCACCTATAGTACCCCCTATAGTACCCCCTATAGTACCCCCTATAGTACCCCCGATAGTACCCCCTATAGTACCCCCTATAGTACCCTCTATAGTACCCCCTATAGTACCACCTATAGTACCCCCTATAGTACCCCCTATAGTACCCCCTATAGTACCCTCTATAGTACCCCCTATAGTACCCTCTATAGTACCCCCCATAGTACCCCCTATAGTACCCCCTATAGTACCCCCTATAGTACCCTCTATAGTACCACCTATAGTACCCCCTATAGTACCCCCTATAGTACCCCTATAGTACCCCCTTATAGTACCCCATAGTACCCCCTATAGTACCCCCTATAGTACCCCCTATAGTACCCTCTATAGTACCACCTATAGTACCCCCTATAGTACCCTCTATAGTACCCCCTATAGTACCCTCTATAGTACCCCCTATAGTACCCCCTATAGTACCCCCTATAGTACCCTCTATAGTACCCCCTATAGTACCCTCTATAGTACCCCCATAGTACCCCCTATAGTACCCCCTATAGTACCCTCTATAGTACCCCCTATAGTACCCCCTATAGTACCCCCCATAGTGCCCTCTATAGTACCCCCTATAGTACCCTCTATATTACCCCCTATAGAACCCCTTATAGTACCCCCTATAGTACCCCCTATAGTACCCCCTGTAAGGTCATCAGAGTGGTGTTCATGATTCTGTGTCTTGTGTGATTTACAACCATCTGGATGTAGTCACTGGGTCTGTCCTTGACATTATATGGTCGACATGGTTTACAACCCCCCCCCACCCACACACAAACACACACAAACACAAACACATACACACATACACACACACACACATACATACATACATAATACACTACACACACAAACACACACACATACATACATAAGACACTACACACACAAACACACACACATACATAATACACTACACACACAAACACACACACAAACACACACACAAACACACACACAAACACACACACATACATAATACACTACACAGAGGCTCTGTTCTATGTGACGTACAACAATCTGGAAGTAGTCACTGGGGATGACCTCCTCTCCGTTCTTCATCCAGCGCACCGTGGGAGGAGGGTTCCCTGTTACAGCACACTCCAGCTCCATGTCCGTACTCTCATAGGAATACGTGTTGGTGGGGTAGTTCAGGAACTGGGGTGGCACTGTGGAGAGAGGGATACAGGGTCAGGGTTACTGTAGAGAGAGGGATACAGGGTCAGGGTTACTGTAGAGAGAGGGATACAGGGTTACTGTAGAGAGAGGGATACAGGGTTAGGGTTACTGTACAGAGAGGGATACAGGGTTAGGGTTACTGTAGAGAGAGGGATACAGGGTTAGGGTTACTGTACAGAGAGGGATACAGGGTTATGGTTACTGTAGAGAGAGGGATACAGGGTTAGGGTTACTGTACAGAGAGGGATACAGGGTTATGGTTACTGTAGAGAGAGGGATACAGGGTTAGGGTTACTGTACAGAGAGGGATACAGGGTTAGGGTTACTGTACAGAGAGGGATACAGGGTTAGGGTTACTGTAGAGAGAGGGATACAGGGTTAGGGTTACTGTACAGAGAGGGATACAGGGTTAGGGTTACTGTAGAGAGAGGGATACAGGGTTACTGTACAGAGAGGGATACAGGGTTATGGTTATGGTTACGGTTAGACATACGTATTGGTGGGGTAGTTCAGAAAGTGTGGAGAGAGAGAGAGAGATGGGTTACGTTTAGGATTAGAATTATACGGAGGTAGAGGTTTAGACTTCTGTGTAAGGTTGTTGGTTAAGGTTAGGTGTAGGTGGAGGTTTAGACTTCTGTGTACGGTTGTTGGTTAAGGTTAGATGTAGGTGTAGGTTAAATGTATGTGTACGGTTGTTGGTTAAGGTTAGGTGTAGGTGGAGGTTAAATGTGTGTGTACGGTTGTTGGTTAGGGCTGGGGTTAGGAACTGTGTTTGCCCTTTAGAGATAGAGAAGGAACAGAACACAGCAGGTGTGAAGTCAGACATTCAGATCTTCCCCAAGGAGACAGTAGCTATTGATGCTACTATAAAGGTAGCTATTGATGCTACTATAAAGGTAGCTATTGATGCTACTATAAAGGTAGATATTGATGCTACTATAAAGGTAGCTATTGATGCTACTATAAAGGTAGATATTGATGCTACTATAAAGGTAGATATTGATGCTACTATAAAGGTAGCTATTGATGCTACTATAAAGGTAGATATTGATGCTACTATAAAGCTAGCTATTGATGCTACTATAAAGGTAGATATTGATGCTACTATAAAGCTAGCTATTGATGCTACTATAAATGTAGCTATTGATGCTACTATAAAGGTAGCTAGTGATGCTACTATAAAGCTAGCTATTGATGCTACTATAAAGCTAGCTATTGATGCTACTATAAAGCTAGCTATTGATGCTACTATAAAGGTAGCTAGTGATGCTACTATAAAGCTAGCTATTGATGCTACTATAAAGGTAGCTAGTGATGCTACTATAAATGTAGCTAGTGATGCTACTATAAAGGTAGCTATTGATGCTACTATAAAGGTAGCTATTGATGCTACTATAAAGACAGCTATTGATGCTACTATAAAGTTTCTGTGTTGGATTGAGGGGTCAGTTGCTGTGTTGGATTGAGTGGTCAGTTGCTGTGTTGGATTGAGGGGTCAAGTCTCTTCTGCTGACATTGTTTTTGCCCCACCAAGATTTATATGCTAAAATCGCCACTGCTGCAGACACCCTATGAGAGTCAGACTTCCTCAGACACCCTATGAGAGTCAGACTTCCTCAGACACCCTATGAGAGTCAGACTTCCTCAGAGACCCTATGAGAGTCAGACTTCCTCAGACACCCTATGAGAGTCAGACTTCCTCAGACACCCTATGAGAGTCAAACTTCCTCAGACACCCTATGAAAGTCAAACTTCCTCAGACACCCTATGAGAGTCAGACTTCCTCAGACACCCTATGAGAGTCAGACTTCCTCAGAGACCCTATGAGAGTCAGACTTCCTCAGAGACCCTATGAGAGTCAGACTTCCTCAGAGACCCTATGAGAGTCAGACTTCCTCAGACACCCTATGAGAGTCAGACTTCCTCAGACATCCTATGAGAGTCAGACTTCCTCAGACACCCTATGAGAGTCAAACTTCCTCAGACACCCTATGAAAGTCAAACTTCCTCAGACACCCTATGAGAGTCAGACTTCCTCAGACACCCTATGAGAGTCAAACTTCCTCAGACACCATATGAGAGTCAGACTTCCTCAGACACCCTATGAGAGTCAGACTTCCTCAGACACCCTATGAGAGTCCGACTTCCTCAGACACCCTATGAGAGTCCGACTTCCTCAGACACCCTATGAGAGTCAGACTTCCTCAGACACCCTATGAGAGTCAAACTTCCTCAGACACCCTATGAGAGTCAGACTTCCTCAGACACCCTATGAGAGTCAGACTTCCTCAGACACCCTATGAGAGTCAGACTTCCTCAGACACCCTATGAGAGTCAGACTTCCTCAGAGACCCTATGAGAGTCAGACTTCCTCAGACACCCTATGAGAGTCAAACTTCCTCAGACACCCTATGAGAGTCAGACTTCCTCAGACACCCTATGAGAGTCAGACTTCCTCAGGCACCCTATGAGAGTCAGACTTCCTCAGACACCCTATGACAGTGAGATATGTTATGATGCTACCGTCCATTTCTCCAACACACCCATCTGTCTCAGAGGGATGAAAATGTGGCAATGATAAATAGCAGTAACATATTAAACAACAACGCGATGTGAATCCTCCTGAGGATAAGCACTGAGCTCCTCTGAATCACTGCTAAAAGATGTCAGTCAGTATTTTGAACAAGCCAGGGATATATTACTATGGTAAATAGGACAAGAGGAAGATGCCATATTTACAGAACAGCGCCTGCAAAATGAATAGCGTTCACACAAATGTGAACCTGCTAAATCTACTATACAACATACAGAAACTCATCCCGTACAGCGTAGGGTAGATGTAATGGTTGATCTCTCCCTCATCTGTGCCAGTCAAGTTTATTTATTTTATTTGATTTATTTCACCTTTATTTAACCTTTATTTAACTGCGACCTGACCAAGGTAAAGCAAAGCAGTTCGACAAATATAACAACACAGTTACACATGGAGTAAAACAAACATACAATCAATAATACAGTAGAAGTCTGTGGAGAGAGTCTCCAGAATTATCTATGATACAGTAAGTCCTTCTTAATCATACTGTTTATCTGTCTTTAGTGATATAAACAAAGCAAATATTAAAGCCAGTATTAAACTGTGATGAAATAGCCTCTAGTTTCATATGGTTTAGTCTGTAATACAGACAGAAAGAAACTGCCCAGAATCCTCAGGCTACCAACCAGCACTATAGCAGTGTCCTCCAGTAACCTCAGGCTACCAACCAGCACTATAGCAGTGTCCTCCAGTAACCTCAGGCTACCAACCAGCACTATAGCAGTGTCCTCCAGTAAACTCAGGCTACCAACCAGCACTATAGCAGTGTCCTCCAGTAACCTCAGGCTACCAACCAGCACTATAGCAGTGTCCTCCAGTAACCTCAGGCTACCAACCAGCACTATAGCAGTGTCCTCCAGTAACCTCAGGCTACCAACCAGCACTATAGCAGTGTCCTCCAGTAACCTCAGGCTACCAACCAGCACTATAGCAGTGTCCTCCAGTAACCTCAGGCTACCAACCAGCACTATAGCAGTGTCCTCCAGTAACCTCAGGCTACCAACCAGCACTATAGCATTGTCCTCCAGTAACCTCAGGCTACCAACCAGCACTATAGCATTGTCCTCCAGTAACCTCAGGCTACCAACCAGCACTATAGCAGTGTCCTCCAGTAACGTCAGACTGTCAAACTGCACTATAGCACTGTCCTCCAGTATGCAATTTAATCGATCATGATCCTTTAATTAATAATGAACATATTTCATTTTAGGCAAGTATAACATTTTACAGAGGTGAGGACCAAAACATTTTCCTATAAATCGTTTATATTGTTGATGCCACGCCCTGATCTGTTTCACATGTCTTTGTGATTGTCTCCACCCTCCTCCAGGTGTCGCCCATCTTCCCCATTATCCCCTGTGTATTTATACCTGTGTTCTCTGTTTGTCTGTTGCCAGTTCATTTTGTTTGTAGAACCTACCAGCGGTTTTCCCCCTTGCTCCTGTCTTGTCTAAAGTTCCTGCTTTCTAGTTTTCCCGGTTTTGATCATTTCTGCCTGACCTGACCCTGAGCCTGCCCTGACCCTGACCTGACCCTGAGCCTGCCCTGACCCTGAGCCTGCCCTGACCCTGACCCTGAGCCTGCCCTGACCCTGAGCCTGCCCTGACCCTGAGCCTGCCCTGACCCTTCCCAGACCCTGAGCCTGCCCTGACCCTGACCCTGAGCCTGCCCTGACCCTGAGCCTGCCCTGACCCTGAGCCTGCCCTGACCCTGACCCTGAGCCTGCCCTGACCCTGAGCCTGCCCTGACCCTGACCTGACCCTGACCTGACCCTGAGCCTGCCCTGACCCTGACCCTGAGCCTGCCCTGACCCTGACCCTGAGCCTGCTCTGACCCTGAGCCTGCCCTGACCCTGACCCTGAGCCTGCTCTGACCCTGAGCCTGCCCTGACCCTGACCCTGACCCTGAGCCTGCCCTGACCCTGACCCTGAGCCTGCCCTGACCCTGAGCCTGCCCTGACCCTGACCTGACCCTGAGCTGACCCTGAGCCTGCCCTGACCCTGACCCTGAGACTGCCCTGACCCTGAGCCTGCCCTGACCCTGACCCTGAGCCTGCCCTGACCCTGAGCCTGCCCTGACCCTGAGCCTGCCCTGACCCTGACCTGAGCCTGCCCTGATCCTGAGCCTGCCCTGACCCTGAGCCTGCACTGACCCTGAGCCTGACCTGACCCTGAGCCTGCCCTGACCCTGAGCCTGCCCTGACCCTGACCCTGAGCCTGCCCTGACCCTGAGCCTGCCCTGACCCTGACCCTGATCTGACCCTGAGCCTGCCCTGACCCTGACCCTGAGCCTGCCCTGACCCTGACCCTGAGCCTGCCCTGACCCTGAGCCTGCCCTGACCGTGACCCTGAGCCTGCCCTGACCCTGAGCCTGCCCTGACCCTGAGCCTGCCCTGACCCTGACCCTGAGCCTGCCCTGACCCTGAGCCTGACCTGACCCTGAGCCTGCCCTGACCCTGAGCCTACCCTGATCCTGAGCCTGCCTGCCATCCTGTACCTTTGCCTCTGTTGTTGTAATAAACTTTGTAACTTCGACACAGTCTGCATCTGGGTCTTACTTTAAAGCGTGATCGTTGATATAGTTGAAGTATGTCTGTGTAGTGACTACAGTGGGAATCAATATGTCTCTGTTTGTCTGTGTAGTGACTACAGTGGGAATCAATATGTCATTAGTGTGGGTGAAGCATTATCTGTGGTTTATTGCACTATTAAATCTATAATGATTTCGTACTACACCGGCTCCGACGCTCGTTGGATGTGGCAGGGCTTGCAAACTATTAGGGACTACAAAGGGAAGCACAGCCGCGAACTGCCCAGTGACACGAACCTACCAGACAAGCTAAATTACTTCTGTCCTCGTTTCGAGGCAAGTAACACTGAAACATGCAAGAGAACACCAGCTTTTCCGGACGACTGTGTGATCACGCTCTCCGTAGCGGACTTGAGTAAGACCTTTAAACAGGTCAACATTCACAAGGCAGCAGGGCCAGACGGATTACCAGGATGTGTACTCCGAGCATCCGCTGACAAACTGTCAAGTGTCTTCACTGACATTTTCAACCTCTCCCTGTCCGAGTCTGTAATACCTACATGTTTCAAGTAGACCACCATAGTGCCTGTGCCCAAGAACACTAAGGTAACCTGTCTAAATGATTACCAACCCGTAGCACTCACATCTGTAGCCATGAAGTGCTTTAAAAGGCTGGTCATGGCTCACATCAACACCATCATCCCAAACACCCTGGACCCACTCCAAATTGCCGCTCCAACAGTGTCTCTGTGTATCAGTGTGGATTCATACCAGCCTGGCTGTAACCTCTCTGTGTATTATCGGATTCATATCAGCCTGGCTGTAACCTAACTGTGTATTATAGGATTCATACCAGCCTGGCTGTAACCTCTCTGTGTATCAGTGTGGATTCATACCAGCCTGGCTGTAACCTCTCTGTGTATTATAGGTTTCATACCAGCCTGGCTGTAACCTCTCTGTGTATCAGTGTGGATTCATACCAGCCTGGCTGTAACCTCTCTGTGTATCAGTGTGGTTTCATACCAGCCTGGCTGTAACCTCTCTGTGTATTATAGGATTCATACCAGCCTGGCTGTAACCTCTCTGTGTATCAGTGTGGTTTCATACCAGCCTGGCTGTAACCTCTCTGTGTATTATAGGATTCATACCAGCCTGGCTGTAACCTCTCTGTGTATCAGTGTGGATTCATACCAGCCTGGCTGTAACCTCTCTGCGTATTATAGGATTCATACCAGCCTGGCTGTAACCTCTCTGTGTATTATAGGATTCAAACCAGCCTGGCTGTAACCTCTCTGAGTATTAGTGTGGATTCATACCAGCCTGGCTGTAATCTCTCTGTGTATCAGTGTGGTTTCATACGAGCCTGGCTATAACCTCTCTGTGTACCAGTGTGGATTCGTACCAGCCTGGCTGTAACCTCTCTGTGTATCAGTGTGGTTTCATACCAGCCTGGCTGTAACCTCTCTGTGTATCAGTGTGGATTCATACCAGCCTGGCTGTAACCTCTCTGTGTATTATAGGATTCATACCAGCCTGGCTGTAACCTCTCTGTGTATCAGTGTGGATTCATACCAGCCTGGCTGTAACCTCTCTGTGTATTATAGGATTCATACCAGCCTGGCTGTAACCTCTCTGTGTATTAGTGTGGATTCATACCAGCCTGGCTGTAACCTCTCTGTGTATTAGTGTGGTTTCATACCAGCCTGGCTGTAACCTCTCTGTGTACCAGTGTGGATTCATACCAGCCTGGCTGTAACCTCTCTGTGTATCAGTGTGGTTTCATACCAGCCTGGCTGTAACCTCTCTGTGTATCAGTGTGGATTCATACCAGCCTGGCTGTGACCTCTCTGTGTATTATAGGATTCATACCAGCCTGGCTGTAACCTCTCTGTGTATCAGTGTGGATTCATACCAGCCTGGCTGTAACCTCTCTGTGTATTATAGGATTCATACCAGCCTGGCTGTAACCTCTCTGTGTATTAGTGTGGATTCATACCAGCCTGGCTGTAACCTCTCTGTGTATTAGTGTGGTTTCATACCAGCCTGGCTGTAACCTCTCTGTGTACCAGTGTGGATTCATACCAGCCTGGCTGTAACCTCTCTGTGTATCAGTGTGGTTTCATACCAGCCTGGCTGTAACCTCTCTGTGTATCAGTGTGGATTCATACCAGCCTGGCTGTGACCTCTCTGTGTATTATAGGATTCATACCAGCCTGGCTGTAACCTCTCTGTGTATCAGTGTGGATTCATACCAGCCTGGCTGTAACCTCTCTGTGTATTATAGGATTCATACCAGCCTAGCTGTAACCTCTCTGTGTACCAGTGTGGTTTCATACCAGCCTGGCTGTAACCTCTCTGTGTATTATAGGATTCATACCAGCCTGGCTGTAACCTCTCTGTGTATCAGTGTGGATTCATACCAGCCTGGCTGTAACCTCTCTGTGTATCAGTGTGGTTTCATACCAGCCTGGCTGTAACCTCTCTGTGTATCAGTGTGGATTCATACCAGCCTGGCTGTAACCTCTCTGTGTATTATAGGATTCATACCAGCCTGGCTGTAACCTCTCTGTGTATTATAGGATTCATACCAGCCTGGCTGTAACCTCTCTGTGTATCAGTGTGGATTCATACCAGCCTGGCTGTAACCTCTCTGTGTATTATAGGATTCATACCAGCCTGGCTGTAACCTCTCTGTGTACCAGTGTGGTTTCATACCAGCCTGGCTGTAACCTCTCTGTGTATTATAGGATTCATACCAGCCTGGCTGTAACCTCTCTGTGTATTAGTGTGGTTTCATACCAGCCTGGCTGTAACCTCTCTGTGTACCAGTGTGGATTCATACCAGCCTGGCTGTAACCTCTCTGTGTATCAGTGTGGTTTCATACCAGCCTGGCTGTAACCTCTCTGTGTATCAGTGTGGATTCATACCAGCCTGGCTGTAACCTCTCTGTGTATTATAGGATTCATACCAGCCTGGCTGTAACCTCTCTGTGTATCAGTGTGGATTCATACCAGCCTGGCTGTAACTTCTCTGTGTATTATAGGATTCATACCAGCCTGGCTGTAACCTCTCTGTTTATTATAGGATTCATACCAGCCTGGCTGTAACCTCTCTGTGTATTAGTGTGGATTCATACCAGCCTGGCTGTAACCTCTCTGTGTATTAGTGTGGATTCATACCAGCCTGGCTGTAACCTCTCTGTGTACCAGTGTGGATTCATACCAGCCTGGCTGTAACCTCTCTGTGTATTATAGGATTCATACCAGCCTGGCTGTAACCTCTCTGTGTATCAGTGTGGATTCATACCAGCCTGGCTGTAACCTCTCTGTGTATCAGTGTGGATTCATACCAGCCTGGCTGTAACCTCTCTGTGTATCAGTGTGGATTCATACCAGCCTGGCTGTAACCTCTCTGTGTATTATAGGATTCATACCAGCCTGGCTGTAACCTCTCTGTGTACCAGTGTGGTTTCATACCAGCCTGGCTGTAACCTCTCTGTGTATTATAGGATTCATACCAGCCTGGCTGTAACCTCTCTGTGTATCAGTGTGGATTCATACCAGCCTGGCTGTAACCTCTCTGTGTATCAGTGTGGATTCATACCAGCCTGGCTGTAACCTCTCTGTGTATCAGTGTGGATTCATACCAGCCTGGCTGTAACCTCTCTGTGTATCAGTGTGGTTTCATACCAGCCTGGCTGTAACCTCTCTGTGTATCAGTGTGGATTCATACCAGCCTGGCTGTAACCTCTCTGTGTATTATAGGATTCATACCAGCCTGGCTGTAACCTCTCTGTGTATTAGTGTGGTTTCATACCAGCCTGGCTGTAACCTCTCTGTGTACCAGTGTGGATTGATAACAGCCTGGCTGTAACCTCTCTGTGTATCAGTGTGGTTTCATACCAGCCTGGCTGTAACCTCTCTGTGTATCAGTGTGGATTCATACCAGCCTGGCTGTAACCTCTCTGTGTATCAGTGTGGATTTATACCAGCCTGGCTGTAACCTCTCTGTGTATTATAGGATTCATACCAGCCTGGCTGTAACCTCTCTGTGTATTATAGGATTCATACCAGCCTGGCTGTAACTTCTCTGTGTATCAGTGTGGATTCATACCAGCCTGGCTGTAACCTCTCTGTGTATTATAGGATTCATACCAGCCTGGCTGTAACTTCTCTGTGTATCAGTGTGGATTCATACCAGCCTGGCTGTAACCTCTCTGTGTATTATAGGATTCATACCAGCCTGGCTGTAACCTCTCTGTGTACCAGTGTGGTTTCATACCAGCCTGGCTGTAACCTCTCTGTGTATTATAGGATTCATACCAGCCTGGCTGTAACCTCTCTGTGTATCAGTGTGGATTCATACCAGCCTGGCTGTAACCTCTCTGTGTATTATAGGATTCATACCAGCCTGGCTGTAACCTCTCTGTGTATTAGTGTGGATTCATACCAGCCTGGCTGTAACCTCTCTGTGTATTAGTGTGGTTTCATACCAGCCTGGCTGTAACCTCTCTGTGTACCAGTGTGGATTCATACCAGCCTGGCTGTAACCTCTCTGTGTATCAGTGTGGTTTCATACCAGCCTGGCTGTAACCTCTCTGTGTATCAGTGTGGATTCATACCAGCCTGGCTGTGACCTCTCTGTGTATTATAGGATTCATACCAGCCTGGCTGTAACCTCTCTGTGTATCAGTGTGGATTCATACCAGCCTGGCTGTAACCTCTCTGTGTATTATAGGATTCATACCAGCCTAGCTGTAACCTCTCTGTGTACCAGTGTGGTTTCAAACCAGCCTGGCTGTAACCTCTCTGTGTATTATAGGATTCATACCAGCCTGGCTGTAACCTCTCTGTGTATCAGTGTGGATTCATACCAGCCTGGCTGTAACCTCTCTGTGTATCAGTGTGGTTTCATACCAGCCTGGCTGTAACCTCTCTGTGTATCAGTGTGGATTCATACCAGCCTGGCTGTAACCTCTCTGTGTATCAGTGTGGATTCATACCAGCCTGGCTGTGACCTCTCTGTGTATTATAGGATTCATACCAGCCTGGCTGTAACCTCTCTGTGTACCAGTGTGGTTTCATACCAGCCTGGCTGTAACCTCTCTGTGTATTATAGGATTCATACCAGCCTGGCTGTAACCTATCTGTGTATCAGTGTGGTTTCATACCAGCCTGGCTTTAACCTCTCTGTGTACCAGTGTGGTTTCATACCAGCCTGGCTGTAACCTCTCTGTGTATCAGTGTGGATTCATACCAGCCTGGCTGTAACCTCTCTGTGTATTATAGGATTCATACCAGCCTGGCTGTAACCTCTCTTGTGTATCAGTGTGGATTCATACCAGCCTGGCTGTAACCTCTCTTTGTATTATAGGATTCATACCAGCCTGGCTGTAACCTCTCTGTGTATTATAGGATTCATACCAGCCTGGCTGTAACCTCTCTGTGTATTAGTGTGGATTCATACCAGTCTGGCTGTAACCTCTCTGTGTATTAGTGTGGTTTCATACCAGCCTGGCTGTAACCTCTCTTTGTATTATAGGATTCATACCAGCCTGGCTGTAACCTCTCTGTGTATTATAGGATTCATACCAGCCTGGCTGTAACCTCTCTGTGTATTAGTGTGGATTCATACCAGCCTGGCTGTAACCTCTCTGTGTATTAGTGTGGTTTCATACCAGCCTGGCTGTAACCTCTCTGTGTACCAGTGTGGATTCATGCCAGCCTGGCTGTAACCTCTCTGTGTATCAGTGTGGTTTCATACCAGCCTGGCTGTATTCTCTCTGTGTATCAGTGTGGATTCATACCAGCCTGGCTGTAACCTCTCTGTGTATTATAGGATTCATACCAGCCTGGCTGTAACCTCTCTGTGTATCAGTGTGGATTCATACCAGCCTGGCTGTAACTTCTCTGTGTATTATAGGATTCATACCAGCCTGGCTGTAACCTCTCTGTGTATTATAGGATTCATACCAGCCTGGCTGTAACCTCTCTGTGTATTAGTGTGGATTCATACCAGCCTGGCTGTAACCTCTCTGTGTATTAGTGTGGATTCATACCAGCCTGGCTGTAACCTCTCTGTGTATTATAGGATTCATACCAGCCTGGCTGTAACCTCTCTGTGTATCAGTGTGGATTCATACCAGCCTGGCTGTAACCTCTCTGTGTATCAGTGTGGATTCATACCAGCCTGGCTGTAACCTCTCTGTGTATCAGTGTGGATTCATACCAGGCTGGCTGTAACCTCTCTGTGTATTATAGGATTCATACCAGCCTGGCTGTAACCTCTCTGTGTACCAGTGTGGTTTCATACCAGCCTGGCTGTAACCTCTCTGTGTATTATAGGATTCATACCAGCCTGGCTGTAACCTCTCTGTGTATCAGTGTGGATTCATACCAGCCTGGCTGTAACCTCTCTGTGTATCAGTGTGGATTCATACCAGCCTGGCTGTAACCTCTCTGTGTATCAGTGTGGATTCATACCAGCCTGGCTGTAACCTCTCTGTGTATCAGTGTGGTTTCATACCAGCCTGGCTGTAACCTCTCTGTGTATCAGTGTGGATTCATACCAGCCTGGCTGTAACCTCTCTGTGTATTATAGGATTCATACCAGCCTGGCTGTAACCTCTCTGTGTATTAGTGTGGTTTCATACCAGCCTGGCTGTAACCTCTCTGTGTATCAGTGTGGATTCATACCAGCCTGGCTGTAACCTCTCTGTGTATTATAGGATTCATACCAGCCTGGCTGTAACCTCTCTGTGTATCAGTGTGGATTCATACCAGCCTGGTTGTAACTTCTCTGTGTATTATAGGATTCATACCAGCCTGGCTGTAACCTCTCTGTGTATTATAGGATTCATACCAGCCTGGCTGTAACCTCTCTGTGTATTAGTGTGGATTCATACCAGCCTGGCTGTAACCTCTCTGTGTATTAGTGTGGATTCATACCAGCCTGGCTGTAACCTCTCTGTGTATTATAGGATTCATACCAGCCTGGCTGTAACCTCTCTGTGTATCAGTGTGGATTCATACCAGCCTGGCTGTAACCTCTCTGTGTATCAGTGTGGATTCATACCAGCCTGGCTGTAACCTCTCTGTGTATCAGTGTGGATTCATACCAGCCTGGCTGTAACCTCTCTGTGTATTATAGGATTCATACCAGCCTGGCTGTAACCTCTCTGTGTATTAGTGTGGATTCATACCAGCCTGGCTGTAACCTCTCTGTGTATTAGTGTGGATTCATACCAGCCTGGCTGTAACCTCTCTGTGTACCAGTGTGGATTCATACCAGCCTGGCTGTAACCTCTCTGTGTATTATAGGATTCATACCAGCCTGGCTGTAACCTCTCTGTGTATAAGTGTGGATTCATACCAGCCTGGCTGTAACCTCTCTGTGTATCAGTGTGGATTCATACCAGCCTGGCTGTAACCTCTCTGTGTATCAGTGTGGATTCATACCAGCCTGGCTGTAACCTCTCTGTGTATTATAGGATTCATACCAGCCTGGCTGTAACCTCTCTGTGTACCAGTGTGGTTTCATACCAGCCTGGCTGTAACCTCTCTGTGTATCAGTGTGGATTCATACCAGCCTGGCTGTAACCTCTCTGTGTATCAGTGTGGATTCATACCAGCCTGGCTGTAACCTCTCTGTGTATCAGTGTGGATTCATACCAGCCTGGCTGTAACCTCTCTGTGTATCAGTGTGGATTCATACCAGCCTGGCTGTAACCTCTCTGTGTATCAGTGTGGTTTCATACCAGCCTGGCTGTAACCTCTCTGTGTATCAGTGTGGATTCATACCAGCCTGGCTGTAACCTCTCTGTGTATTATAGGATTCATACCAGCCTGGCTGTAACCTCTCTGTGTATTAGTGTGGTTTCATACCAGCCTGGCTGTAACCTCTCTGTGTACCAGTGTGGATTGATAACAGCCTGGCTGTAACCTCTCTGTGTATCAGTGTGGTTTCATACCAGCCTGGCTGTAACCTCTCTGTGTATCAGTGTGGATTCATACCAGCCTGGCTGTAACCTCTCTGTGTATCAGTGTGGATTTATACCAGCCTGGCTGTAACCTCTCTGTGTATTATAGGATTCATACCAGCCTGGCTGTAACCTCTCTGTGTATTATAGGATTCATACCAGCCTGGCTGTAACTTCTCTGTGTATCAGTGTGGATTCATACCAGCCTGGCTGTAACCTCTCTGTGTATTATAGGATTCATACCAGCCTGGCTGTAACTTCTCTGTGTATCAGTGTGGATTCATACCAGCCTGGCTGTAACCTCTCTGTGTATTATAGGATTCATACCAGCCTGGCTGTAACCTCTCTGTGTACCAGTGTGGTTTCATACCAGCCTGGCTGTAACCTCTCTGTGTATTATAGGATTCATACCAGCCTGGCTGTAACCTCTCTGTGTATGATTGTGGTTTCATACCAACCATGGCTCTAACCTCTTTGTGTACCAGTGTGGTTTCATACCAGCCTGGCTGTAACCTCTCTGTGTATCAGTGTGGATTCATACCAGCATGGCTGTAACCTCTCTGTGTATCAGTGTGGATTCATACCAGCCTGGCTGTGACCTCTCTGTGTATTATAGGATTCATACCAGCCTGGCTGTAACCTCTCTGTGTATCAGTGTGGATTCATACCAGCCTGGCTGTAACCTCTCTGTGTATTATAGGATTCATACCAGCCTGGCTGTAACCTCTCTGTGTATTAGTTTGGATTCATACCAGCCTGGCTGTAACCTCTCTGTGTATTAGTGTGGTTTCATACCAGCCTGGCTGTAACCTCTCTGTGTACCAGTGTGGATTCATACCAGCCTGGCTGTAACCTCTCTGTGTATCAGTGTGGTTTCATACCAGCCTGGCTGTAACCTCTCTGTGTATCAGTGTGGATTCATACCAGCCTGGCTGTGACCTCTCTGTGTATTATAGGATTCATACCAGCCTGGCTGTAACCTCTCTGTGTATCAGTGTGGATTCATACCAGCCTGGCTGTAACCTCTCTGTGTATTATAGGATTCATACCAGCCTAGCTGTAACCTCTCTGTGTACCAGTGTGGTTTCAAACCAGCCTGGCTGTAACCTCTCTGTGTATTATAGGATTCATACCAGCCTGGCTGTAACCTCTCTGTGTATCAGTGTGGATTCATACCAGCCTGGCTGTAACCTCTCTGTGTATCAGTGTGGTTTCATACCAGCCTGGCTGTAACCTCTCTGTGTATCAGTGTGGATTCATACCAGCCTGGCTGTAACCTCTCTGTGTATTATAGGATTCATACCAGCCTGGCTGTAACCTCTCTTGTGTATCATTGTGGATTCATACCAGCCTGGCTGTAACCTCTCTTTGTATTATAGGATTCATACCAGCCTGGCTGTAACCTCTCTGTGTATTATAGGATTCATACCAGCCTGGCTGTAACCTCTCTGTGTATTAGTGTGGATTCATACCAGCCTGGCTGTAACCTCTCTGTGTATTAGTGTGGTTTCATACCAGCCTGGCTGTAACCTCTCTTTGTATTATAGGATTCATACCAGCCTGGCTGTAACCTCTCTGTGTATTATAGGATTCATACCAGCCTGGCTGTAAACTCTCTGTGTATTAGTGTGGATTCATACCAGCCTGGCTGTAACCTCTCTGTGTATTAGTGTGGTTTCATACCAGCCTGGCTGTAACCTCTCTGTGTACCAGTGTGGATTCATACCAGCCTGGCTGTAACCTCTCTGTGTATCAGTGTGGATTCATACCAGCCTGGCTGTAACCTCTCTGTGTATTATAGGTTTCATACCAGCCTGGCTGTAACCTCTCTGTGTATCAGTGTGGATTCATACCAGCCTGGCTGTAACCTCTCTGTGTATCAGTGTGGTTTCATACCAGCCTGGCTGTAACCTCTCTGTGTATTATAGGATTCATACCAGCCTGGCTGTAACCTCTCTGTGTATCAGTGTGGTTTCATACCAGCCTGGCTGTAACCTCTCTGTGTATTATAGGATTCATACCAGCCTGGCTGTAACCTCTCTGTGTATCAGTGTGGATTCATACCAGCCTGGCTGTAACCTCTCTGCGTATTATAGGATTCATACCAGCCTGGCTGTAACCTCTCTGTGTATTATAGGATTCAAACCAGCCTGGCTGTAACCTCTCTGAGTATTAGTGTGGATTCATACCAGCCTGGCTGTAATCTCTCTGTGTATCAGTGTGGTTTCATACGAGCCTGGCTATAACCTCTCTGTGTACCAGTGTGGATTCGTACCAGCCTGGCTGTAACCTCTCTGTGTATCAGTGTGGTTTCATACCAGCCTGGCTGTAACCTCTCTGTGTATCAGTGTGGATTCATACCAGCCTGGCTGTAACCTCTCTGTGTATTATAGGATTCATACCAGCCTGGCTGTAACCTCTCTGTGTATCAGTGTGGATTCATACCAGCCTGGCTGTAACCTCTCTGTGTATTATAGGATTCATACCAGCCTGGCTGTAACCTCTCTATGTATTAGTGTGGATTCATACCAGCCTGGCTGTAACCTCTCTGTGTATTAGTGTGGTTTCATACCAGCCTGGCTGTAACCTCTCTGTGTACCAGTGTGGATTCATACCAGCCTGGCTGTAACCTCTCTGTGTATCAGTGTGGTTTCATACCAGCCTGGCTGTAACCTCTCTGTGTATCAGTGTGGATTCATACCAGCCTGGCTGTGACCTCTCTGTGTATTATAGGATTCATACCAGCCTGGCTGTAACCTCTCTGTGTATCAGTGTGGATTCATACCAGCCTGGCTGTAACCTCTCTGTGTATTATAGGATTCATACCAGCCTGGCTGTAACCTCTCTGTGTATTAGTGTGGATTCATACCAGCCTGGCTGTAACCTCTCTGTGTATTAGTGTGGTTTCATACCAGCCTGGCTGTAACCTCTCTGTGTACCAGTGTGGATTCATACCAGCCTGGCTGTAACCTCTCTGTGTATCAGTGTGGTTTCATACCAGCCTGGCTGTAACCTCTCTGTGTATCAGTGTGGATTCATACCAGCCTGGCTGTGACCTCTCTGTGTATTATAGGATTCATACCAGCCTGGCTGTAACCTCTCTGTGTATCAGTGTGGATTCATACCAGCCTGGCTGTAACCTCTCTGTGTATTATAGGATTCATACCAGCCTAGCTGTAACCTCTCTGTGTACCAGTGTGGTTTCATACCAGCCTGGCTGTAACCTCTCTGTGTATTATAGGATTCATACCAGCCTGGCTGTAACCTCTCTGTGTATCAGTGTGGATTCATACCAGCCTGGCTGTAACCTCTCTGTGTATCAGTGTGGTTTCATACCAGCCTGGCTGTAACCTCTCTGTGTATCAGTGTGGATTCATACCAGCCTGGCTGTAACCTCTCTGTGTATTATAGGATTCATACCAGCCTGGCTGTAACCTCTCTGTGTATTATAGGATTCATACCAGCCTGGCTGTAACCTCTCTGTGTATCAGTGTGGATTCATACCAGCCTGGCTGTAACCTCTCTGTGTATTATAGGATTCATACCAGCCTGGCTGTAACCTCTCTGTGTACCAGTGTGGTTTCATACCAGCCTGGCTGTAACCTCTCTGTGTATTATAGGATTCATACCAGCCTGGCTGTAACCTCTCTGTGTATTAGTGTGGTTTCATACCAGCCTGGCTGTAACCTCTCTGTGTACCAGTGTGGATTCATACCAGCCTGGCTGTAACCTCTCTGTGTATCAGTGTGGTTTCATACCAGCCTGGCTGTAACCTCTCTGTGTATCAGTGTGGATTCATACCAGCCTGGCTGTAACCTCTCTGTGTATTATAGGATTCATACCAGCCTGGCTGTAACCTCTCTGTGTATCAGTGTGGATTCATACCAGCCTGGCTGTAACTTCTCTGTGTATTATAGGATTCATACCAGCCTGGCTGTAACCTCTCTGTGTATTATAGGATTCATACCAGCCTGGCTGTAACCTCTCTGTGTATTAGTGTGGATTCATACCAGCCTGGCTGTAACCTCTCTGTGTATTAGTGTGGATTCATACCAGCCTGGCTGTAACCTCTCTGTGTACCAGTGTGGATTCATACCAGCCTGGCTGTAACCTCTCTGTGTATTATAGGATTCATACCAGCCTGGCTGTAACCTCTCTGTGTATCAGTGTGGATTCATACCAGCCTGGCTGTAACCTCTCTGTGTATCAGTGTGGATTCATACCAGCCTGGCTGTAACCTCTCTGTGTATCAGTGTGGATTCATACCAGCCTGGCTGTAACCTCTCTGTGTATTATAGGATTCATACCAGCCTGGCTGTAACCTCTCTGTGTACCAGTGTGGTTTCATACCAGCCTGGCTGTAACCTCTCTGTGTATTATAGGATTCATACCAGCCTGGCTGTAACCTCTCTGTGTATCAGTGTGGATTCATACCAGCCTGGCTGTAACCTCTCTGTGTATCAGTGTGGATTCATACCAGCCTGGCTGTAACCTCTCTGTGTATCAGTGTGGATTCATACCAGCCTGGCTGTAACCTCTCTGTGTATCAGTGTGGTTTCATACCAGCCTGGCTGTAACCTCTCTGTGTATCAGTGTGGATTCATACCAGCCTGGCTGTAACCTCTCTGTGTATTATAGGATTCATACCAGCCTGGCTGTAACCTCTCTGTGTATTAGTGTGGTTTCATACCAGCCTGGCTGTAACCTCTCTGTGTACCAGTGTGGATTGATAACAGCCTGGCTGTAACCTCTCTGTGTATCAGTGTGGTTTCATACCAGCCTGGCTGTAACCTCTCTGTGTATCAGTGTGGATTCATACCAGCCTGGCTGTAACCTCTCTGTGTATCAGTGTGGATTTATACCAGCCTGGCTGTAACCTCTCTGTGTATTATAGGATTCATACCAGCCTGGCTGTAACCTCTCTGTGTATTATAGGATTCATACCAGCCTGGCTGTAACTTCTCTGTGTATCAGTGTGGATTCATACCAGCCTGGCTGTAACCTCTCTGTGTATTATAGGATTCATACCAGCCTGGCTGTAACTTCTCTGTGTATCAGTGTGGATTCATACCAGCCTGGCTGTAACCTCTCTGTGTATTATAGGATTCATACCAGCCTGGCTGTAACCTCTCTGTGTACCAGTGTGGTTTCATACCAGCCTGGCTGTAACCTCTCTGTGTATTATAGGATTCATACCAGCCTGGCTGTAACCTCTCTGTGTATGATTGTGGTTTCATACCAACCATGGCTCTAACCTCTTTGTGTACCAGTGTGGTTTCATACCAGCCTGGCTGTAACCTCTCTGTGTATCAGTGTGGATTCATACCAGCATGGCTGTAACCTCTCTGTGTATCAGTGTGGATTCATACCAGCCTGGCTGTGACCTCTCTGTGTATTATAGGATTCATACCAGCCTGGCTGTAACCTCTCTGTGTATCAGTGTGGATTCATACCAGCCTGGCTGTAACCTCTCTGTGTATTATAGGATTCATACCAGCCTGGCTGTAACCTCTCTGTGTATTAGTGTGGATTCATACCAGCCTGGCTGTAACCTCTCTGTGTATTAGTGTGGTTTCATACCAGCCTGGCTGTAACCTCTCTGTGTACCAGTGTGGATTCATACCAGCCTGGCTGTAACCTCTCTGTGTATCAGTGTGGTTTCATACCAGCCTGGCTGTAACCTCTCTGTGTATCAGTGTGGATTCATACCAGCCTGGCTGTGACCTCTCTGTGTATTATAGGATTCATACCAGCCTGGCTGTAACCTCTCTGTGTATCAGTGTGGATTCATACCAGCCTGGCTGTAACCTCTCTGTGTATTATAGGATTCATACCAGCCTAGCTGTAACCTCTCTGTGTACCAGTGTGGTTTCAAACCAGCCTGGCTGTAACCTCTCTGTGTATTATAGGATTCATACCAGCCTGGCTGTAACCTCTCTGTGTATCAGTGTGGATTCATACCAGCCTGGCTGTAACCTCTCTGTGTATCAGTGTGGTTTCATACCAGCCTGGCTGTAACCTCTCTGTGTATCAGTGTGGATTCATACCAGCCTGGCTGTAACCTCTCTGTGTATCAGTGTGGATTCATACCAGCCTGGCTGTGACCTCTCTGTGTATTATAGGATTCATACCAGCCTGGCTGTAACCTCTCTGTGTACCAGTGTGGTTTCATACCAGCCTGGCTGTAACCTCTCTGTGTATTATAGGATTCATACCAGCCTGGCTGTAACCTATCTGTGTATCAGTGTGGTTTCATACCAGCCTGGCTTTAACCTCTCTGTGTACCAGTGTGGTTTCATACCAGCCTGGCTGTAACCTCTCTGTGTATCAGTGTGGATTCATACCAGCCTGGCTGTAACCTCTCTGTGTATTATAGGATTCATACCAGCCTGGCTGTAACCTCTCTTGTGTATCAGTGTGGATTCATACCAGCCTGGCTGTAACCTCTCTTTGTATTATAGGATTCATACCAGCCTGGCTGTAACCTCTCTGTGTATTATAGGATTCATACCAGCCTGGCTGTAACCTCTCTGTGTATTAGTGTGGATTCATACCAGCCTGGCTGTAACCTCTCTGTGTATTAGTGTGGTTTCATACCAGCCTGGCTGTAACCTCTCTTTGTATTATAGGATTCATACCAGCCTGGCTGTAACCTCTCTGTGTATTATAGGATTCATACCAGCCTGGCTGTAACCTCTCTGTGTATTAGTGTGGATTCATACCAGCCTGGCTGTAACCTCTCTGTGTATTAGTGTGGTTTCATACCAGCCTGGCTGTAACCTCTCTGTGTACCAGTGTGGATTCATGCCAGCCTGGCTGTAACCTCTCTGTGTATCAGTGTGGTTTCATACCAGCCTGGCTGTATTCTCTCTGTGTATCAGTGTGGATTCATACCAGCCTGGCTGTAACCTCTCTGTGTATTATAGGATTCATACCAGCCTGGCTGTAACCTCTCTGTGTATCAGTGTGGATTCATACCAGCCTGGCTGTAACTTCTCTGTGTATTATAGGATTCATACCAGCCTGGCTGTAACCTCTCTGTGTATTATAGGATTCATACCAGCCTGGCTGTAACCTCTCTGTGTATTAGTGTGGATTCATACCAGCCTGGCTGTAACCTCTCTGTGTATTAGTGTGGATTCATACCAGCCTGGCTGTAACCTCTCTGTGTATTATAGGATTCATACCAGCCTGGCTGTAACCTCTCTGTGTATCAGTGTGGATTCATACCAGCCTGGCTGTAACCTCTCTGTGTATCAGTGTGGATTCATACCAGCCTGGCTGTAACCTCTCTGTGTATCAGTGTGGATTCATACCAGGCTGGCTGTAACCTCTCTGTGTATTATAGGATTCATACCAGCCTGGCTGTAACCTCTCTGTGTACCAGTGTGGTTTCATACCAGCCTGGCTGTAACCTCTCTGTGTATTATAGGATTCATACCAGCCTGGCTGTAACCTCTCTGTGTATCAGTGTGGATTCATACCAGCCTGGCTGTAACCTCTCTGTGTATCAGTGTGGATTCATACCAGCCTGGCTGTAACCTCTCTGTGTATCAGTGTGGATTCATACCAGCCTGGCTGTAACCTCTCTGTGTATCAGTGTGGTTTCATACCAGCCTGGCTGTAACCTCTCTGTGTATCAGTGTGGATTCATACCAGCCTGGCTGTAACCTCTCTGTGTATTATAGGATTCATACCAGCCTGGCTGTAACCTCTCTGTGTATTAGTGTGGTTTCATACCAGCCTGGCTGTAACCTCTCTGTGTATCAGTGTGGAGTCATACCAGCCTGGCTGTAACCTCTCTGTGTATTATAGGATTCATACCAGCCTGGCTGTAACCTCTCTGTGTATCAGTGTGGATTCATACCAGCCTGGTTGTAACTTCTCTGTGTATTATAGGATTCATACCAGCCTGGCTGTAACCTCTCTGTGTATTATAGGATTCATACCAGCCTGGCTGTAACCTCTCTGTGTATTAGTGTGGATTCATACCAGCCTGGCTGTAACCTCTCTGTGTATTAGTGTGGATTCATACCAGCCTGGCTGTAACCTCTCTGTGTATTATAGGATTCATACCAGCCTGGCTGTAACCTCTCTGTGTATCAGTGTGGATTCATACCAGCCTGGCTGTAACCTCTCTGTGTATCAGTGTGGATTCATACCAGCCTGGCTGTAACCTCTCTGTGTATCAGTGTGGATTCATACCAGCCTGGCTGTAACCTCTCTGTGTATTATAGGATTCATACCAGCCTGGCTGTAACCTCTCTGTGTATTAGTGTGGATTCATACCAGCCTGGCTGTAACCTCTCTGTGTATTAGTGTGGATTCATACCAGCCTGGCTGTAACCTCTCTGTGTACCAGTGTGGATTCATACCAGCCTGGCTGTAACCTCTCTGTGTATTATAGGATTCATACCAGCCTGGCTGTAACCTCTCTGTGTATAAGTGTGGATTCATACCAGCCTGGCTGTAACCTCTCTGTGTATCAGTGTGGATGCATACCAGCCTGGCTGTAACCTCTCTGTGTATCAGTGTGGATTCATACCAGCCTGGCTGTAACCTCTCTGTGTATTATAGGATTCATACCAGCCTGGCTGTAACCTCTCTGTGTACCAGTGTGGTTTCATACCAGCCTGGCTGTAACCTCTCTGTGTATCAGTGTGGATTCATACCAGCCTGGCTGTAACCTCTCTGTGTATCAGTGTGGATTCATACCAGCCTGGCTGTAACCTCTCTGTGTATCAGTGTGGATTCATACCAGCCTGGCTGTAACCTCTCTGTGTATCAGTGTGGATTCATACCAGCCTGGCTGTAACCTCTCTGTGTATCAGTGTGGTTTCATACCAGCCTGGCTGTAACCTCTCTGTGTATCAGTGTGGATTCATACCAGCCTGGCTGTAACCTCTCTGTGTATTATAGGATTCATACCAGCCTGGCTGTAACCTCTCTGTGTATTAGTGTGGTTTCATACCAGCCTGGCTGTAACCTCTCTGTGTACCAGTGTGGATTGATAACAGCCTGGCTGTAACCTCTCTGTGTATCAGTGTGGTTTCATACCAGCCTGGCTGTAACCTCTCTGTGTATCAGTGTGGATTCATACCAGCCTGGCTGTAACCTCTCTGTGTATCAGTGTGGATTTATACCAGCCTGGCTGTAACCTCTCTGTGTATTATAGGATTCATACCAGCCTGGCTGTAACCTCTCTGTGTATTATAGGATTCATACCAGCCTGGCTGTAACTTCTCTGTGTATCAGTGTGGATTCATACCAGCCTGGCTGTAACCTCTCTGTGTATTATAGGATTCATACCAGCCTGGCTGTAACTTCTCTGTGTATCAGTGTGGATTCATACCAGCCTGGCTGTAACCTCTCTGTGTATTATAGGATTCATACCAGCCTGGCTGTAACCTCTCTGTGTACCAGTGTGGTTTCATACCAGCCTGGCTGTAACCTCTCTGTGTATTATAGGATTCATACCAGCCTGGCTGTAACCTCTCTGTGTATGATTGTGGTTTCATACCAACCATGGCTCTAACCTCTTTGTGTACCAGTGTGGTTTCATACCAGCCTGGCTGTAACCTCTCTGTGTATCAGTGTGGATTCATACCAGCATGGCTGTAACCTCTCTGTGTATCAGTGTGGATT
The DNA here is from genome assembly GCF_901001165.1 of Salmo trutta. NCBI lineage: Eukaryota > Metazoa > Chordata > Actinopteri > Salmoniformes > Salmonidae > Salmo > Salmo trutta. The sequence goes on along the minus strand of NC_042971.1, from coordinate 64,975,666 downwards.
CATACCAGCCTGGCTGTGACCTCTCTGTGTATTATAGGATTCATACCAGCCTGGCTGTAACCTCTCTGTGTATCAGTGTGGATTCATACCAGCCTGGCTGTAACCTCTCTGTGTATTATAGGATTCATACCAGCCTGGCTGTAACCTCTCTGTGTATTAGTTTGGATTCATACCAGCCTGGCTGTAACCTCTCTGTGTATTAGTGTGGTTTCATACCAGCCTGGCTGTAACCTCTCTGTGTACCAGTGTGGATTCATACCAGCCTGGCTGTAACCTCTCTGTGTATCAGTGTGGTTTCATACCAGCCTGGCTGTAACCTCTCTGTGTATCAGTGTGGATTCATACCAGCCTGGCTGTGACCTCTCTGTGTATTATAGGATTCATACCAGCCTGGCTGTAACCTCTCTGTGTATCAGTGTGGATTCATACCAGCCTGGCTGTAACCTCTCTGTGTATTATAGGATTCATACCAGCCTAGCTGTAACCTCTCTGTGTACCAGTGTGGTTTCAAACCAGCCTGGCTGTAACCTCTCTGTGTATTATAGGATTCATACCAGCCTGGCTGTAACCTCTCTGTGTATCAGTGTGGATTCATACCAGCCTGGCTGTAACCTCTCTGTGTATCAGTGTGGTTTCATACCAGCCTGGCTGTAACCTCTCTGTGTATCAGTGTGGATTCATACCAGCCTGGCTGTAACCTCTCTGTGTATTATAGGATTCATACCAGCCTGGCTGTAACCTCTCTGTGTATCAGTGTGGATTCATACCAGCCTGGCTGTGACCTCTCTGTGTATTATAGGATTCATACCAGCCTGGCTGTAACCTCTCTGTGTACCAGTGTGGTTTCATACCAGCCTGGCTGTAACCTCTCTGTGTATTATAGGATTCATACCAGCCTGGCTGTAACCTATCTGTGTATCAGTGTGGTTTCATACCAGCCTGGCTTTAACCTCTCTGTGTACCAGTGTGGTTTCATACCAGCCTGGCTGTAACCTCTCTGTGTATCAGTGTGGATTCATACCAGCCTGGCTGTAACCTCTCTGTGTATTATAGGATTCATACCAGCCTGGCTGTAACCTCTCTTGTGTATCAGTGTGGATTCATACCAGCCTGGCTGTAACCTCTCTTTGTATTATAGGATTCATACCAGCCTGGCTGTAACCTCTCTGTGTATTATAGGATTCATACCAGCCTGGCTGTAACCTCTCTGTGTATTAGTGTGGATTCATACCAGCCTGGCTGTAACCTCTCTGTGTATTAGTGTGGTTTCATACCAGCCTGGCTGTAACCTCTCTTTGTATTATAGGATTCATACCAGCCTGGCTGTAACCTCTCTGTGTATTATAGGATTCATACCAGCCTGGCTGTAAACTCTCTGTGTATTAGTGTGGATTCATACCAGCCTGGCTGTAACCTCTCTGTGTATTAGTGTGGTTTCATACCAGCCTGGCTGTAACCTCTCTGTGTACCAGTGTGGATTCATACCAGCCTGGCTGTAACCTCTCTGTGTATCAGTGTGGTTTCATACCAGCCTGGCTGTATTCTCTCTGTGTATCAGTGTGGATTCATACCAGCCTGGCTGTAACCTCTCTGTGTATTATAGGATTCATACCAGCCTGGCTGTAACCTCTCTGTGTATCAGTGTGGATTCATACCAGCCTGGCTGTAACTTCTCTGTGTATTATAGGATTCATACCAGCCTGGCTGTAACCTCTCTGTGTATTATAGGATTCATACCAGCCTGGCTGTAACCTCTCTGTGTATTAGTGTGGATTCATACCAGCCTGGCTGTAACCTCTCTGTGTATTAGTGTGGATTCATACCAGCCTGGCTGTAACCTCTCTGTGTATTATAGGATTCATACCAGCCTGGCTGTAACCTCTCTGTGTATCAGTGTGGATTCATACCAGCCTGGCTGTAACCTCTCTGTGTATCAGTGTGGATTCATACCAGCCTGGCTGTAACCTCTCTGTGTATCAGTGTGGATTCATACCAGGCTGGCTGTAACCTCTCTGTGTATTATAGGATTCATACCAGCCTGGCTGTAACCTCTCTGTGTACCAGTGTGGTTTCATACCAGCCTGGCTGTAACCTCTCTGTGTATTATAGGATTCATACCAGCCTGGCTGTAACCTCTCTGTGTATCAGTGTGGATTCATACCAGCCTGGCTGTAACCTCTCTGTGTATCAGTGTGGATTCATACCAGCCTGGCTGTAACCTCTCTGTGTATCAGTGTGGATTCATACCAGCCTGGCTGTAACCTCTCTGTGTATCAGTGTGGTTTCATACCAGCCTGGCTGTAACCTCTCTGTGTATCAGTGTGGATTCATACCAGCCTGGCTGTAACCTCTCTGTGTATTATAGGATTCATACCAGCCTGGCTGTAACCTCTCTGTGTATTAGTGTGGTTTCATACCAGCCTGGCTGTAACCTCTCTGTGTATCAGTGTGGATTCATACCAGCCTGGCTGTAACCTCTCTGTGTATTATAGGATTCATACCAGCCTGGCTGTAACCTCTCTGTGTATCAGTGTGGATTCATACCAGCCTGGCTGTAACTTCTCTGTGTATTATAGGATTCATACCAGCCTGGCTGTAACCTCTCTGTGTATTATAGGATTCATACCAGCCTGGCTGTAACCTCTCTGTGTATTAGTGTGGATTCATACCAGCCTGGCTGTAACCTCTCTGTGTATTAGTGTGGATTCATACCAGCCTGGCTGTAACCTCTCTGTGTATTATAGGATTCATACCAGCCTGGCTGTAACCTCTCTGTGTATCAGTGTGGATTCATACCAGCCTGGCTGTAACCTCTCTGTGTATCAGTGTGGATTCATACCAGCCTGGCTGTAACCTCTCTGTGTATTATAGGATTCATACCAGCCTGGCTGTAACCTCTCTGTGTACCAGTGTGGTTTCATACCAGCCTGGCTGTAACCTCTCTGTGTATTATAGGATTCATACCAGCCTGGCTGTAACCTCTCTGTGTATCAGTGTGGATTCATACCAGCCTGGCTGTAACCTCTCTGTGTATCAGTGTGGATTCATACCAGCCTGGCTGTAACCTCTCTGTGTATCAGTGTGGATTCATACCAGCCTGGCTGTAACCTCTCTGTGTATCAGTGTGGTTTCATACCAGCCTGGCTGTAACCTCTCTGTGTATCAGTGTGGATTCATACCAGCCTGGCTGTAACCTCTCTGTGTATTATAGGATTCATACCAGCCTGGCTGTAACCTCTCTGTGTATTAGTGTGGTTTCATACCAGCCTGGCTGTAACCTCTCTGTGTACCAGTGTGGATTGATACCAGCCTGGCTGTAACCTCTCTGTGTATCAGTGTGGTTTCATACCAGCCTGGCTGTAACCTCTCTGTGTATCAGTGTGGATTCATACCAGCCTGGCTGTAACCTCTCTGTGTATCAGTGTGGATTCATACCAGCCTGGCTGTAACCTCTCTGTGTATTATAGGATTCACACCAGCCTGGCTGTAACCTCTCTGTGTATTATAGGATTCATACCAGCCTGGCTGTAACTTCTCTGTGTATCAATGTGGATTCATACCAGCCTGGCTGTAACCTCTCTGTGTATTATAGGATTCATACCAGCCTGGCTGTAACTTCTCTGTGTATCAGTGTGGATTCATACCAGCCTGGCTGTAACCTCTCTGTGTATTATAGGATTCATACCAGCCTGGCTGTAACCTCTCTGTGTACCAGTGTGGTTTCATACCAGCCTGGCTGTAACCTCTCTGTGTATTATAGGATTCATACCAGCCTGGCTGTAACCTCTCTGTGTATTAGTGTGGTTTCATACCAGCCTGGCTGTAACCTCTCTGTGTACCAGTGTGGTTTCATACCAGCCTGGCTGTAACCTCTCTGTGTATCAGTGTGGATTCATACCAGCCTGGCTGTAACCTCTCTGTGTATCAGTGTGGTTTCATACCAGCCTGGCTGTAACCTCTCTGTGTATTATAGGATTCATACCAGCCTGGCTGTAACCTCTCTGTGTATCAGTGTGGTTTCATACCAGCCTGGCTGTACCCTCTCTGTGTATTATAGGATTCATACCAGCCAGGCTGTAACCTCTCTGTGTATCAGTGTGGTTTCATACCTGCCTGGCTGTAACCTCTCTGTGTATCAGTGTGGTTTCATACCAGCCAGGCTGTAACCTCTCTGTGTATTATAGGATTCAAAGCAGCCTGGCTGTAACTTCTCTGTGTATTATAGGATTCATACCAGCCTGGCTGTAACCTCTCTGTGTATTAGTGTGGTTTCATACCAGCCTGGCTGTAACCTCTCTGTGTATTATAGGATTCATACCAGCCTGGCTGTAACCTCTCTGTGTATCAGTGTGGTTTCATACCAGCCTGGCTGTAACCTCTCTGTGTATCAGTGTGGTTTCATACCAGCCTGGCTGTAACCTCTCTGTGTATTATAGGATTCATACCAGCCTGGCTGTAACCTCTCTGTGTATCAGTGTGGTTTCATACCAGCCTGGCTGTAACCTCTCTGTGTATTATAGGATTCATACCAGCCAGGCTGTAACCTCTCTGTGTATCAGTGTGGTTTCATACCAGCCTGGCTGTAACCTCTCTGTGTATTATATGATTCATACCAGCCTGGCTGTAACCTCTCTGTGTATCAGTGTGGTTTCATACCAGCCTGGCTGTAACCTCTCTGTGTATCAGTGTGGTTTCATACCAGCCTGGCTGTAACCTCTCTGTGTATCAGTGTGGTTTCATACCAGCCTGGCTGTAACCTCTCTGTGTATTAGTGTGGTTTCATACCAGCCTGGCTGTAACCTCTCTGTGTATTATAGGATTCATACCAGCCTGGCTGTAACCTCTCTGTGTATCAGTGTGGTTTCATACCAGCCTGGCTGTAACCTCTCTGTGTGTCAGTGTGGTTTCATACCAGCCTGGCTGTAACCTCTCTGTGTATTATAGGATTCATACCAGCCTGGCTGTAACCTCTCTGTGTATCAGTGTGGTTTCATACCAGCCTGGCTGTAACCTCTCTGTGTATCAGTGTGGATTCATACCAGCCTGGCTGTAACCTCTCTGTGTATCAGTGTGGATTCATACCAGCCTGGCTGTAACCTCTCTGTGTGTCAGTGTGGTTTCATACCAGCCTGGCTGTAACCTCTCTGTGTATTATAGGATTCATTCCAGCCTGGCTGTAACCTCTCTGTGTATTATAGGATTCATACCAGCCTGGCTGTAACCTCTCTGTGTATTATAGGATTCATACCAGCCTGGCTGTAACCTCTCTGTGTATTATAGGATTCATACCAGCCTGGCTGTAACCTCTCTGTGTATCAGTGTGGTTTCATACCAGCATGGCTGTAACCTCTCTGTGTATCAGTGTGGTTTCATACCAGCCTGGCTGTAACCTCTCTGTGTATCAGTGTGGATTCATACCAGCCTGGCTGTAACCTCTCTGTGTATTATAGGATTCATACCAGCCTGGCTGTAACCTCTCTGTGTATCAGTGTGGTTTCATACCAGCATGGCTGTAACCTCTCTGTGTATCAGTGTGGTTTCATACCAGCCTGGCTGTAACCTCTCTGTGTATCAGTGTGGTTTCATACCAGCCTGGCTGTAACCTCTCTGTGTACCAGTGTGGATTCATACCAGCCTGGCTGTAACCTCTCTGTGTATCAGTGTGGTTTCATACCAGCCTGGCTGTAACCTCTCTGTGTTTTATAGGATTCATACCAGCCTGGCTGTAACCTCTCTGTGTACCAGTGTGGTTTCATACCAGCCTGGCTGTAATGACTTTCCTCTCCCATTGAAATCAATAAAATTTCCATTTCAATTTTAAATCTCCCACATCACTCATTTGAATTAACATCTGGAGCGCGGCTTTCTGAGCAGGGCTGGTGTTCCCGCTAAAGCTGTCCCCCGTGGTGGATCACAGTGTGCCCTGTAATACCGTCCTCCATAATGGGGAGGGAGTCCTGTGTGTGTGTGTGTGTGTGTGTGTGTGTGTGTGTGTGTGTGTGTGTGTGTGTGTGCGTGTGTGTGTCCTATGGGACAGTGACAGCCTGCCTAACCACTGGTGACATTTCAGACGCCCTCCCACTGTGCTCCTCCTCCTCCCCCCCCCCCTCCCCCCACTTGGGGAATATAATGTGTTTGGAAATGGGGCTGCCTCTAAGTGGAATGGCTGCCCTGTGCAGAATGGCCATCAGCTGGGTAAATACAGTGGTGCTCAAAGTAAATAATAATTATTCATCATTATTATTCATTTTAATAATAATGACACATGATAAATTATTCCAAGGGATTAGGATTATACAGTAAAAAGGAGTGTGTGTGAATGGGGCATAGAGAGAGAGAAATTGAGTCAGATGGAGAGAGAGAGAGAGAGTGAGATGGAAAGAGAGAGATTGAGAGTCAGATGGAGAGACAGTGAGATGGAGAGAGAGAGTGAGAGTGCGATGTAGAGAGTGAGATGAGAGAGGGAGAGAGTGTCAGATGGAGAGAGGGAGAGAGTGAGATGGGGAGAGAGAGAGTGAGATGAGAGAGAGAGAGAGAGAGAGAGAGAGAGAGAGAGCAAGAGAGAGAGAGAGATGGAGAGAATCAAGTGGAGAGAGAGAGATGGAGAGAGTCAAGTGGAGAGAGAGAGATGGAGAGAGAGATGGAGAGAGTCAAGTGGAGAGAGAGAGATGGAGAGAGTCAAGTGGAGAGAGTGAGATGGAGGGAGTGAGAGAGAGAGAGTCAGATGGAGGAGAGAGAGAGAGAGAGAGAGAGAGAGAGAGAGAGAGAGAGAGAGAGAGAGAGAGAGAGAGAGAGAGAGAGAGAGAGAGAGAGAGAGAGAGAGAGAGAGAGAGAGAGAGAGAGAGAGAGAGAGATGGAGAGAGTCGGATGGAGGGAGAGAGAGAGATGGAGAGAGTCAGATTGATGGAGAGAGAGAGATGGAGAGAGAGAAAGAGAGACTGAGAGAGAGAGAGATGGAGAGAGAGAAAGAGAGACAGAGAGAGATTGAGAGAGAGAGAGTGAGAGAGATGGAGAGAGTCAGGTGGAGAGAGAGATGGAGAGAGTCAGGTGGAGAGAGAGAGAGAGAGAGAGTGAGATGGAGAGTCAGGTGGAGAGAGAGAGAGAGATGGAGAGAGCGAGGTTCCGTTTTAGGACCACTATTGTTTTCACTATATATTTTATAGTGTACACTATAGTGTACATTTCAATGAAACATGGTGAAGCCCCAAAATTGCCCTCGCTAGAAGCCTGTGTTTCAGACATAAGGAAGTGGATGGCTGCAAACGTTCTACTTTTAAACTCGGACAAAACAGAGATGCTTATTCTAGGTCCCAAGAAACAAAGTGAACTTCTGTTGAATCTGACAATTAATCTGGATGGTTGTACAGTCGTCTCAAATAAAACTGTGAAGGACCTCGGCGTTACTCTGGACCCTGATCTCTCTTTTGACGAACATATCAAGACTGTTTCAAGGACAGCTTTTTTCCATCTACGTAACATTGCAAAATTCCGGATAAAGCACTAAACAAACTTCAGTTAGTGCTAAATACGGCTGCTAGAATCCTGACTAGAACCAAAAAATGTGATCATATTACTCCAGTGCTTGCCTCCCTACACTGGCTTCCTGTTAAGTGTGACGACCCTCCCACTCTGTCTGCCGTATTCTCTCTTGTTATTGTTTCTTTATTAGGAGGCCGGTGGGCGGAGTTGGAAGGGTCGTCAGATGAATGGGAAACACCTGGGCTCAGGTGTTTCCCAGGATAAATGGACCTCTTCCCCATTCATTGAGGAGACTCTCTCCACACAGACACCTTGCTGTTTTTGGTTGTGTAGTTTTGTGGTTTTTTGGTTATTTGCTTTGGCACCTTTCAACACTCTGCATTATTACATTCAAGTATGCAACACACTCACTTACACTACTGATTACTGATTACACATGCCATTGTTACCTTCTTAGTTGTTTTATTTAATAAATATATATTTTTGTTACCCTTTGTCTCCACGTTGTCTCCCTTTTGTTACGAACTTTGAGCCGGTTCGTAACAAGTGGGGGCTCATCCAGGATCTTGAACTTGTGTTTGGGAGAAAACGTGGAGGTATGTTAACTTGAGGTGTTTTGTTTGTTAGTTTGAGTTTGGTGCTCAGTACTGGTTGCCTTTGGTTGTTTTGTTTGTGTGCTGCGTTGGAGAGAGTACATTGGTTAGTTTCCAGGACTCTGCCCAGCCTGGAAACACTTGTTGTACTCGCTGTTGGAACATTGGTCTGAGGTGAGTAGAATCAGCTGTGTACCTCGGTGGGAGATTTGGTTAGGGTAGTGAAACTTACTACCTGGAGCTATAGTCTTTTTCCCCTGATAGGCTTAGCGACGTGTTTCATTTTGGAATATGTTGGGCATGGTTAATGTTTGTTATTTTTGTGTGGTGTCTGTGGACTGAGCAGTTGTCTCGGGAGCACATCCGTGGCTTGGTGGAATCTACCAGCGTGCTGGGGGGTTACTTCCTCGCCAGCGGGCTACAGTGCATAATTACCCACCGCAAATCTGCATGAAGACTAGGGTTGAGTTATTGTAGGTTTTGGGGAAGCTCCATATCTCATCTCTTTTCTGTGGTACCAGTGTGATTGTTTTTTCTCTTGTTGTGGTCTGGTGTGCTCAGAGGGGTTGAGTGAGATTATTTTTTTTTCTCCCTTTCCTCTCTCTCTCTGACTATGGCGTCTAATGTAGACGAGTTCATTCGCTTTCCAAAAGAGGAACTGTTAGACTTATGTACTAAAGAACAGCTGTTGAAGGTTGCTGAACACTACAAAATTGAAATTAGTGATAAACGTCTAAAAAATTCCATTAGGTTAATATTGAAGGCCAATCTGATGGAGAGTGGTATTCTTGACGTTACCACTGGGGCAGTCTCTGCTGAGGACTCGCCGTCTCCCCGATATGTCACAATTACCGCTCCATCGGTTAGTCCTAGTAATCTTCTTTTTGAACAGCAGAAAGAGCTGCTTCTGTTACAGCAAGAGCACGATCGTGTAAAATATGAAAAGGAATTGGAATTTAAACAGGATATGGAGCGTGCAGATCGGTTGAAATATGAAAAGGAATTGGCTGCTGATCAGTTAAAACATGAAAAGGAATTGGCTGCTGATCAGTTAAAATATGAAAAGGAGTTGGAATTTAAACAGGATAAGGAGCGTGCAGATCGTGTAAAATATGAAAAGGAATTGGCTGCTGATCAGTTAAAATATGAAAAGGAATTGGCTGCTGATCAGTTAAAATATGAAAAGGAATTGGAATTTAAACAGGATATGGAGCGTGCAGATCGGTTAAAACATGAAAAGGAATTGGAATTTAAACAGGATATCGAGCGTGCAGATCGGTTAAAACATGAAAAGGAATTGGAATTTAAACAGGATATCGAGCGTGCTAAAATCAAGCTGCAACAAGAGCGACTAGAGTTGGTTAGGGAAGGAAAGCTCTCAGGAGAGAGTTTGCTCTGGGAAGGTGACCCAGAATTACTTAGGAATCGTTCCTCTTTTGGTCGTGCCCCGGACACATTTGACATTGTTGGGAATTTACGGTTGTTGCCTCAGTTTAATGAAAAGGATCCTGAGACATTCTTTTTGTTGTTTGAGCGTGTTGCTAACGCTAGGAGTTGGCCTGATTCTGATCGCGCTTTGATGTTGCAATGTGTGCTGACTGGTAAAGCGCAGGAAGCATATTCAGCTCTTAGTGTAGCCGACAGTGTCATTTATGATAAGGTTAAAACGGCGGTGTTACAGATTTACGAATTGGTTCCTGAGGCTTACCGCCAACGATTTAGAACTTTAGAAAGGGATGATAAGCAGACTCATGTTGAGTTTGCGCGAAAATTATCTTCACAGTTTAATCGCTGGTGTTCCGCCTCTGCGGTTATGACTTTTCAAGGGCTGTGTGATCTGATTATGCTAGAGCAATTTAAGGACACAATCCCTGATTATATAGCGACGTATATTAACGAACGCAAAGTAAAGACTGTCGCTGAAGCTGCGGTTTTGGCAGACGAATATGTTTTGACTCACAAAAGTGTTTTTGTAGAACCACGTACTTGGAGTGAGTGGGGGCGTTCGGAGAGATTTGAACCACGCTCACAGAGATACTCTGGTTCACGGGCAGAGTTTTATTCAACTAGGGTTGAGCCTGATTCCCGTGGTAAAACTGACTTTGGTCAAGAGTGTCACTACTGTCACGGCTCAGGTCATTGGAAAAATGAATGTCCGGTTCTCAGGTCTAGGGGTAAATTCAGTACGTGTGATAACGTTAAATCTAGGCCTACGGCGTTAGCGGCGTCTGTTTCACATCAGTTTACTCCTGAAACATTGTCTCAGGCCCAGGGCCATGTGAAAGTTCATATTGACCCAGGCTATTTACCTTTTGTTACAGAGGGTTTTGTGTCTATGTTAGGAAGTAAGAACCTAGTGCCAGTGAAGATCCTACGAGACACAGGTGCCTCGGAATCGTTTGTGTTGGAATCTGTGTTACCCTTCTCTGCTGAGACTGATTCTGGGAATAGTGTTCTAATTAGGGGAATAGGTTTGAATAATCTGTCAGTTCCATTGCATAGACTAATGTTGGATTGTGGACTGGTGAAAGGTGAGGTTGTTGTGGGGGTGCGTCCTTCGTTGCCTATTGAGGGTATCGACGTTATCCTTGGGAATAACTTGGCTGGCGAGTGTGTGTGGCCTGTTGTGTTTCCATCTCTAGTGGTTTCCACTAAATCGTCACTTGTAGGGATTCCTGATGAGAGTGAGCAGAGGTTCCCAGCGGTGTTCTCTGGGGGTACAGTGATGCGGTCTATGAGCCATGGTGACCTGGTCCCTGCTCCGGTAAATGTGAATACCACAAAGAAGTCTCTCGCTGTTTTCCCTGTTATTCCGTTGTCTGTACTCATCTCCGATCTAAACAATGCGCCACGGATGGACCACACATTAGAAGAGTTGCGTGACCAAATTGTGCCTGTGGAACAGTTGGGAGATGTCGCATATGGTTATTTTCCCCAAGAGGATGTTCTGATGAGAAAGTGGGTGTCTATAGGGGACGGTAAACCTGTTCGTTTGGCTGATAACGTTGCTTCCCTTGGTTCTGTTAATACTAGGTCTGTGCATGAGGAAAAAAATGTTCCTAGTCCCGATGATTGCATACTGCAGGGTAGATTAAAAAATTCTGAGACACTGGATATTTTGGATGGCCCTTTCACTCAGCTACCTGTTGATGGGCGGAAAGAGCTGGTTGTTCTGATTCGGAAAATTCCAGGATTGTTTTCTGTGACACCTACATGTACAAACTTGATAGAACATGATATTGACACTGGAAATGCTGACCCCATTCGTCAAGGGTTCTATAGAGTCTCTGTAGAGAAACTGCGTTGTCTGGATGCTGAGGTCAGGTACATGCTGGAGAGTAAGATAGCAGAGCCTTCTTTCTCTAGTTGGGTTTCTCCCTGTATCTTGGTCAGTAAAACGGATGGAACGGACCACCGTAATGTAAACGGAGTTACTAAGCCGGATTAATTTCCTCTTCCTCAGATGGAGGATGGCGTTGATCAAGTCGGCGCAGCTAAGTTGTGAGCAAATTTGAACGGTTATTGTGCCATTGGCAGGTGCCACTGACGAGTAGGGCATATGACATTTTTGCCTTTATTACTTCCTCTAGTCTGTACTCGTATTCGTTATGAGTTTAGGACTATGAATCGTTGGAAAAGGTTGTTTGCGTTGGTAGTTAATGTGGTCTCTTGTGTGCCCTGTTCCTGAGTGTTATGTGAGTGATCATTGTTGGGGGTTGTCATGTTCTAACTTTCCTGTCTGTTCCCTCCTAGTCTTGTGTTCTCCTTTCCTCTTAAATGTTGCTTCCCTTATATATAAAGGTTGCTGAGGACTGGGGAGAAGGAGGTTGGTTGGGGCAAGTGGAAGGTGAACATGTAACCTCTTGTAAATTTGAGACGCAGAGGTTTGTGTCAATTTGGGACGCAGAGGCTTGTGTCAATTTGGGACGCAGAGGTTTGTGTCAATTTGGGGTTGTCGTGTTCTGTCGTTCCTGTCTGTTCCCTCCTGGTCTCGTTTTCTTCTTTCCTCTTAAAAGTTGCTTCCTGTACACAAAGGTTGCTGAGGTCTGGGGAGAAGGAGGTTGGCTGGGGCAATTGGAAGGTGCACATGTAACCTCTTGTAGATTTGGGACGCAGAGGCTGGTGTGTTGTTCCGGGGCCCTTGTTGGTCCCCGGTTTTATGGGGGGGGGTGTGACGACCCTCCCACTCTGTCTGCCGTATTCTCTCTTGTTATTGTTTCTTTATTAGGAGGCCGGTGGGCGGAGTTGGAAGGGTCGTCAGATGAAGGGGAAACACCTGGGCTCAGGTGTTTCCCAGGATAAATGGACCTCTTCCCCATTCATTGAGGAGACTCTCTCCACACAGACACCTTGCTGTTTTTGGTTGTGTAGTTTTGTGGTTTTTTGGTTATTTGCTTTGGCACCTTTCAACACTCTGCATTATTACATTCAAGTATGCAACACACTCACTTACACTACTGATTACTGATTACACATGCCATTGTTACCTTCTTAGTTGTTTTATTTAATAAATATATATTTTTGTTACCCTTTGTCTCCACGTTGTCTCCCTTTTGTTACGAACTTTGAGCCGGTTCGTAACATAAGGCAAGGGCTGATTTCAAGGTTTTACTGCTAACCTACAAAGCATTACATGGGCTTGCTCCTACCTATCTTTCCGATTTAGTCCTGCCGTACATAACTACACGTATGCTACGGTCACAAGATGCAGGCCTCCTTATTGTCCCTAGAATTTCTAAGCAAACAGTTGGAGGCAGGGCTTTCTCCTATAGAGCTCCATTTTTATGGAATGGTCTGCCTACCCATGTGAGAGACGCAGACTCGGTCTCAACCTTTAAGTCTTTCCTGAAGACTCATCTCTTCAGTAGGTCCTATGATTGAGTTCAGTCTGGCCCAGGAGTGTGAAGGTGAACGTCTGGGTTGGCGCCCCCCCCTTGGGTTGTGCCGTGGTGGAGATCTTTGTGGGCTATACTTGGCCTTGTCTCAGGATGGTAAGTTGGTGGTTGAAGTTATCCCTCTAGTGGTGTGGGGGCTGTGCTTTAGGCAAAGTGGGTGGGGTTATATCCTGCCTGTTTGGCCCTGTCCAGGTGTATCATCGGATGGGGCCACAGTGTCTCCTGACCCCTCCTGTCTCAGCCTCCAGTATTTATGGTGCAGTAGTTTATGTGCCGGGGGGCTAGTGTCAGTCTGTTATATCTGGAGTATTTCTCCTGTCTTATCCGGTGTCCTTTGTGAATTTATGTATGCTCTCTCTAATTCTCTCTTTCTTTATTTCTCTCTCTCGGAGGACCTGAGCCCTAGGATCATGCCTCAGGACTCCCTGGCATGATGACTCCTTGCTGTTCCCAGTCCACCTGGCCGTGCTACTGCTCCATTTTCAACTGTTCTGCCTGCGGCTATGGAACCCTGACCTGTTCACCGGACGTGCTACCTGTCCCAGACCTGCTGTTTTCAACTCTCTAGAGACAACAGGAGCGGTAGAGATACTCTCAATGATCGGCTATGAAAAGCCAAGTGACATTTACTGTTGAGGTGCTGACTTGTTGCAGCCTCGACAACTACTATGATTATTATTATTTGACCATGCTGGTCATTTATGAACATTTGAACATCTTGGCCATGTTCTGTTATAATCTCCACCCGGCACAGCCAGAAGAGGACTGGTCACCCCTCATAGCCTGGTTCCTCTCTGGGTTTCTTCCTAGATTTTGGCATTTCTAAGGAGTTTTTCCTAGCCACCGTGCTTCTACACCTGCATTGCTTGCTGTTTGGGGTTTTAGGCTGGGTTTCCATACAGCACTTTGAGATATCAGCTGATGTAAGAAGGGCTATATAAATACATTTGATTTGATTTAATTTGAGAGAGAGAGTGAGATGGAGAGAGTCAGATGGAGAGAGAGAGAGAGAGAGATGAAGAGTGTCAGATGCTACCTATATCCCCCCATTAGAATCCCCATACTTTAATGAAGACAGCTTCTCCATCCTACCTATATCCCCCCACTAGAATCCCCATACTTTAATGAAGACAGCTTCTCCATCCTACCTATATCCCCCCACTAGAATCCCCATACTATAATGAAGACAGCTTCTCCATCCTACCTATATCCCACCACTAGAATCCCCATACTTTAACAATGACAGCTTCTCCATCCTGGAGGGGGAAATCAATCATTTCCAGGCCCAGGGACATGTACTAGTCTGTGGTGACCTAAATGCCAGAACTGAACAAGAACCTGACACCCTCAGCACACAAGCAGACAAACACCTACCTGGAGGTGACAGCATTCCCTCCCCCATATGCCCCCCTAGGCACAACTATAACAACATAAGCAACAAAAACAGGTCACAACTCCTGCAGCTCTGTCGCATTCTGTGTATGTACATAATCAATGGTAGGCTTTGAAGGGTCTCCTACGGTAGGTACACCTAAAGCTCATCTCTTGGCAGTAGTACTGTAGACTACTTTATCACTGACCTCAACCCAGAGTCTCTCAAGGCGTTCACAGTCAGTCCACTGACACCCCTATCAGATCACAGCAAAATCACAGTCTACTTGAAGAGAGCAATACTCAATCATGAGGCATCAAAGCCAAAGGAACTGAACAATATTAAGAAATGCTATAGATGGAAGGAAAGTAGTATGGAAACCTACCAACAAACAATTAGGCAACAACACATTCAATCCCTTTTAAACAACTTCCTGGACAAAACATTTCACTGTAATAGTGAAGGTGTAAACTTGGCAGTAGAAAATCTAAACAGTATATTTGACCTCTCAGCTTCCCTATCAAATCTAAAACTCTCAAATAGAAAACCAAAGAAAATGTACAATAATGACAAATGGTTTGATGAAGAATGCAAAAACCTAAGAAAGAAATTGAGAAACCTGTCCAACTAAAAACAAAGAGAACCGGAAAACCTGAGTCTACGCCTTCACTATGGTGAATCACTAAAACAATACAGAAATACACTACGGAAAAAGAAGGAACAGCATTTCAGAAATCAGCTCAAAGTAATTGAAGAATCCATAGACTCTAAAAACTTCTGGGAAAATTGGAAAACACTAAACAAACAACAATACCAATAATTATCTATCCGAAATGGAGATGTATGGGTAAACCACTTCTCCAAACGTTTAGGCTCTATAACAAAGAACAACCAGCAAAAAAAAAGCCTTTGACTCAATTTGGCGTGAGGGTCTGCTTTACAAATTAATGAAAAGTGGTGTTGGGGGAAAAACATACGACATTATAATATCCATGTATACAAACAGCAAGTCTGCGGTTAAAATTGGCAAAAAACAAACACATTTCTTCCCATAGGGCCGTGGGGTGAGACAGGGATGCAGCTTAAGCCCCACCCTCTTCAACATATATATCAACGAATTGGTGAGGGCACTAGAACAGTCTGCAGCACCCGGCCTCACCCTACTAGAATCTGAAGTCAAATGTCTACTGTTTGCTGATCTGGTGCTTCTGTCACCAACCAAGGAGGGCCTACAGCAGCACCTAGATCTTCTGCACAGATTCTGCCAGTAAATCTCAGTAAGACCAAAAAAAGACCAGTCGCCAGGACCACAAATACAAATTCCATTTAGACACCGTTGCCCTAGAGCACACAAAAAACTATACATACCTCGGCCTAAACTTCATCGCCACAGGTAACTTCCACAAAGCTGTGAACGATCTGAGAGACAGGACAAGAAGGGCATTCGATGCCATCAAAAGGAACATAAAATTCGACATACCAATTAGGATCTGGCAAAAAATAGAACCCATTGCCCTTTTTGGTTGTGAGGTCTGGGGTCCGCTCACCAACCAAGAATTCACAAAATGGGACAAATACCAAATTGAGACTCTACATGCAAAAATATTCTCTGTGTACAACGTAAAACACCAAATAATTCATGCAGAGCAGAATTAGGTCGATACCCGCTAATTATCAAAATTCAGAAAAGAGCCGTTAAATTCATCAACCACCTAAAAGGAAGCGATTCCCAAACCTTCCATAACAAAGCCATCACCTACAGAGAGATGAACCTGGAGGAAAGTACCCTAAGCAAGCTGGTCCTGGTGCTCTGTTCACAAACACAAACACACCCCACAGAGCCCCAGGACAGCAACACAATTAGACCCTACCAAATCATGAGAAAACAAAAAGATAACTACTTGACACATTGGAAAGAAAAAACAGAGCAAACTATAATGCTATTTGGCCCTAAACAGAGAGTACACAGTGGCAGAATACCTGACCACTGTGACTGACCCAACTTAAGGACAGCTTTGACTATGTACAGACTCAGAGATCATAGCCTTGCTATTGAGAAAGGCTGCCATAGGCAGACCTGGCTCTCAAGAGAAGACAGGCTATGTGCACACTGCCCACAAAATGAGGTGGAAACTGAGCTGCACTTCCTAACCTCCTGCCAAATGTATGACCATATCATAGACACATATTTCCCTCAGATTACACAGATTCACAAAGAATTTGAAAACAAATCCAATTTTGATAAACTCCCATATCTACTGGGTGAAATACCACAGTGTGACATCACAGCAGCAAGAAAAGGTCAACCAGTGAAGAACAAACACCATTGTAAATACAACCAATATTTGTTTATTTATTTTCCCTTTTGTAATTTAACTATTTGCACATTGTTGCAACACTATATATACATAATATTACATTTAAAATGTCCTTTTTCTTTTGGAACTTCTGTGAATGTTTTGTTTATTATTATCTACTTCACTTCCAAAGTTGTGGCTAAATGTCTGAAGGACAACAAAGTCAAGGTATTGGAGTGGCCATCACAAAGCCCTGACCTCAATCCTATAGAACATTTGTGGGTGGAACTGAAAAAGTGTGTGCGAGCTAGGAGGCTTACAAACCTGACTCAGTTACACCAGCTCTGTCAAGAGGAATGGGCCAAAATTCACCCAACTTATTGTGGTAAGCTTGTGGAAAGATACTCAAAACATTTGACCCAAGTTAAACAATTTAAAGTTAAACAAAATTACATTTTGTACATTTTAGTCATTTAGCAGACGCTCTTATCCAGAGCGACTTACAGTAGTGAATGCATACATCTCATAAAAAAAGTTCTCCGTACTGGTCCCCCGTGGCAAAGCTACCAAATACTAATTGAGTGTATGTAAAATTCTGACCCACTGGGAATGTGATGAAAGAAATATAAGCTGAAATAAATCATTCTCTCTACTATTATTCTGACATTTCACATTTTTAAAATAAAGTGGTGATCCTAACTGACCTAAGACAGGGAATTTTTACTAGGATTAAATGTCAGGAATTGTGAAAACCATAGTTTAAATGTATTTGGTGTACATCCGACTTCAACTGTATATATCTCAAACTCCAGCAGTCTATTTGGTTGAATCTGTTCATGGCTCATCTACTGTAATTGGTTGAATCTGTCCATGGCTCATCTGATTGGTTGAATCTGTCCATGGCTCATCTGATTGGTTGAATCTGTCCATGACTCATCTGATTGGTTGACTCTGTCCATGGCTACTCTAATTGGTTGACTCTGTCCATGGCTCATCTGATTGGTTGACTCTGTCCATGGCTCATCTGATTGGTTGACTCTGTCCATGGCTACTCTAATTGGTTGACTCTGTCCATGGCTCATCTGATTGGTTGAATCTGTCCATGGCTCATCTGATTGGTTGACTCTGTCCATGGCTACTCTAATTGGTTGACCCTGTCCATGGCTCACTCCAAAGCTTAATATCCTTAGTCTTAGCGCATATGGTCATATTACGGTTTATGAGATTTATCCTTCATGGTCTTGACTTTACCATCTAATACTAATGGGAGTTTGAAATGGCACCCTTTCACTACATTCCTATGTGCTCTGGCCCAGTGGGGCACACAGTGGGGGACCATGGAAAACAGTCAATAACGTGGGTTCTACTGGGAGAAATGCAGAAATGGATTTAATAATGTTCTGTAATCCAATGTGACAAACGTAACTGACCGTGAAGCAGTGATGTCAATGTTGTCTCCGTTACTACTGACCTCAGACCTGACCTCTGTTACTACTACTACTACTACTGACCTCTGACCTCTGTTACCACTACTACTACTGACCTCTGACCTGTTACCACTACTACTACTGACCTCAGACCTCTGTTACCACTACTACTACTGACCTCTGACCTCTGTTACCACTACTACTACTGACCCCTGACCTGACCTCTGTTACCACTACTACTACTGACCTCTGACCTCTGTTACCACTACTACTACTACTACTGACCTGACCTCTGTTACTACTACTACTACTGACCTCTGACCTCTGTTACTACTACTACTACTGACCTCTGTTACCACTACTGTTGTTACTGTCTTCAGAGGACCTGACCTCTGTTACCTCTGACATCATGTCCACTGTTACCCCTCTCACCACTAGGCAGGTAGCCAAGAGGTTAGAGTGTTTGGCCAGTAACTGAAACATTGACAAGGTAAAAATCTGTTGTTAACAGTTAACCCACTGTTCCCCGGTAGGACGTCATTATAAATAAGAATATGTTCTTAATTGACTTGCCTAGTATAAATAAAATAAAATGTCTATTCAAATACCATTAGCTGAAATACATATCAACGATCCAAGATGACGTAGCAGTGCAGACGTGTTTGTCGTTGTCCCGTGTAGATTTCATTTTTTTTTTAAATATTTTTTTGTTGTTCTATATATTTCAATATATTTCAATCTCTTTTTCCATTTTTTTATTAAATAAACCGTCCAGCAACCCGCCTCACCCAATGCGGTACGGATCTGCTATTGTTTTTAGACCTTATAGCTAGAACCGCCATCAGAAGCAAGCTACCAGATGCTAACCAGCTAATTAGCTACTAGCTATTTAGTCATTGTTAGCCACTGCTAGCGGCCTTTACCTTTAGCTTAGACACCAGCCGCTTTTAGCCTGGATAATACCCAGTCAGTCTGCACAGCGCGATATCAACCCTGAGCATTGCGGACTGCTTTTCTCTGCTACATCACCAGATGGACCATTACTCAAGATTCTGTCCCCAACGCATTAGACGACCAGTTCTGATAGCCTTTAGTCGTACCCTCATCCTACTCCTGTCACGTCCTGACCAGCAGATGGAGCTAGTGTTTTAGTTTTGGGGTCAGGACGTGGCATGTTTGTGTTGGGAATGTTTGTGTGGATGATTGGGACTTCCAATTGAAGGCAGGTGTGTATAGTTGCCTTTTATTGGAAGTCCTATATAGGTGTGTATGTTTTTCTTTGGGGTTTGTGGGTGGTTGTTCTTGCACTGCGTTTGCATAGCCTGTGAGACTGTCCATGGTGTGAGTATCATTTATTGTTTTGTTTTCTGGTGGATGCTTTGCCTTTTACCAATTAAAAGAATGAGTGTCCACACTTCCGCTGCGCCTTGGTCCTTCTCTCTCCCGTACGACTTATTCTGTGATGGAACCACCCACCAACACAGGACCAAGCAGCGGAAGAAGGCTGGCGAGGACTGGAAGACCGAGAGGCACCCCCAATAATTTTTTAGGGGGGGGCACAAGGACTGTGTGACGGGGCCCGCCAGTCAACAGTCGCCAGAGCTGCCCGCCAGTCAACAGTCGTCGGAGCTGCCCGCCAGTCAACAGTCACCAGAGCTGCCCGCTAGTCAACAGTCGTCAGAGCTGCCCGCCAGTCAACCATCACCAGAGCTGCCCGCCAGTCAACAGTCGTCAGAGCTGCCCGCCAGTCAACAGTCGTCAGAGCTGCCCGCCAGTCAACAGTCGTCAGAGCTGCCCGCAAGTCAACAGTCGTCAGAGCTGCCCGCCAGTCAACAGTCGTCGGAGCTGCCCGCCAGTCAACAGTCACCTGAGCTGCCCGCTAGTCAACCATCACCAGAGCTGCCCGCCAGTCAACAGTCGTCAGAGCTGCCCGCCAGTCAACAGTCGTCAGAGCTGCCCGCCAGTCAACAGTCGTCAGAGCTGCCCGCAAGTCAACAGTCGTCAGAGCTGCCCGCCAGTCAACAGTCGTCGGAGCTGCCCGCCAGTCAACAGTCGCCGGAGTGGCCAGACTGCGCTGAACTGCCGGAGTGGCCATACTGCCCTGAACTGCCGGAGTGGCCAGACTGCCCTGAACTGCCGGAGTGGCCAGACTGCCCTGAACTGCCGGAGTGGCCAGACTGCCCTGAACTGCCGGAGTGGCCAGACTGCCCAGACTGCCCCGAGCTGCCAGACTGCCCAGACTGCCCGAGCTGCCAGACTGCCCAGACTGCCCCGAGCTGCCAGACTGCCCAGACTGCCCCGAGCTGCCAGACTGCCCAGACTGCCCCGAGCTGCCAGACTGCCCAGACTGCCCCGAGCTGCCAGACTGCCCAGACTGCCCGAGGCTGCCCCGAGCTGCCAGACTGTCCCGAGCTGCCAGACTGTCCCGAGCTGCCAGACTGCCCAGACTGACCCGAGCTGCCAGACTGTCCCGAGCTGCCAGACTGCCCAGACTGTCCCGAGCTGCCAGACTGCCCAGACTGTCCCGAGCTGCCAGACTGCCCAGACTGCCCCGAGCTGCCAGACTGCCAGGAACGGCCTGCACCTGAGCCACCTCCAGGATAGGTGGGTTGGGGAGGGAGGGTGTAGCACAGTGCCGTCGGTGACGGCAGCCACCCTCCCTTCCCTCCCTTATTGTTTAGGGGTTATTGTTTATGGGGTTTTTGTTGGTGTTTTTCTGTTGGTAGGTGCATTCCGGGGACTGCACCTTGAGGGGGGGGGGGTACTGTCACGTCCTGACCAGCAGATGGAGCTAGTGTTTTAGTTTTGGGGTCAGGACGTGGCATGTTTGTGTTGGGAATGTTTGTGTGGATGATTGGGACATCCAGTTGAAGGCAGGTGTGTATAGTTGCCTTTGATTGGAAGTCCTATATAGGTGTGTATGTTTTTCTTTGGGGTTTGTGGGTGGTTGTTCTTGCACTGCGTTTGCATAGCCTGTGAGACTGTCCATGGTGTGAGTATCATTTATTGTTTTGTTTTCTGGTGGATGCTTTGCCTTTTACCAATTAAAAGAATGAGTGTCCACACTTCCGCTGCGCCTTGGTCCTTCTCTCTCCCGTACGACTTATTCTGTGACAACTCCTCCTCTGTTCCTCTGGTGATGTAGAGGTTAACCCAGGCCCTGTAGCCCCCAGTTCCACTCCTATTCCCCAGGCGCTCTCATTAGTTGACTTCTGTAACTGTAAAAGCCTTGGTTACATGCATGTTAACATCAGAAGCCTCCTCCCTAAGTTTGTTTTACTCACTGATTTAGCACACTCTGCCAACCCTGATGTCCTTGCCATGTCTGAATCCTGGCTTAGGAAGGCCACCAAAAATTCTGAGATTTCCAACCACAACATTTTCTGTCAAGATAGAACTGCCAAAGGGGGAGGAGTTAACCTGCAACGATCTGTTATACTTTCCAGGTCTATGCCCAAACAGTTCGAGGTTCTAATTTAAAAAAATGTATCTCTCCAGAAATAAATCTTACCGTGGCCTCCAACTGCTCTTAAACGCAAGTAAAACTAAATGCATGATCTTCAAACGATTGCTGCCCGCACCCACCCGCCCGTCTAGCATCACTACTCTGGAGGGTTCTGACTTAGAATATGTGGACAACTACAAATACCTAGGTGTCTCGTTAGACTGTAAACTCTCCTTCCAGACTGATATTAAGAATCTCCAATCCAAAATTAAATCTAGAATCAACTTCCTATTTTGCAACAAAGCCTCCTTCACTCATGCTGCCAAACATACCCTCGTAAAACTTTCCTACCGATCCTCGACTTCGGCGATGTCATTTACAAAATAGCCCCCAACACTCTACTCAGCAAACTGGATGCAGTCTATCACAGTGCCATCCGTTTTGTCACCAAAGCCCCATATACTACCCACCACAACGACCTGTATGCTCTCGTCGGCTGGCCCTCGCTACATATTCGTCGCCAAACCCACTGGCTCCAGGTCATCTATAAGTCTTTGCTAGGTAAAGCCCCACCTTATCTCAGCTCACTGCTCACCATAGCAGCACCCACCCGTAGCACGCGCTCCAGCAGGTATATCTCACGGGTCACCCCCAAAGCCAACACCTCTTTGGCTGCCTTTCCTTCCAGTTCTCTGCTGCCAGTGACTGGAACGAATTGCAAAAATCGCTGAAGCTGGAGACTTATATTTCCCTCACTAACTTTAAGCATCAGCTATCTGAGCAGCTAACCGATCGCTGCAGCTGTACATAGCCCATCTGTAAATAGCCCATCCAACTACCTCATCCCCATATTGTTTTTATTTACTTTTCTGCTCTTTTGCACACCAGTATTTCTACTTGCACATCATCATCTGCTCATCTATCACTCCAGTGTTCATTTGCTAAATTGTAATTACTTCGCTACTATGGCCTATTTATTGCCTAACCTCCTTACTCAATTTGGGGGCAAAGGGGCAGGTGCTGTGGCACTGGTTGAGTCCCTATCTGTCCATTTGTCAGCGCTACTGTATGTCAGACAACACAAGTAACTGGACCATCTTTATCTACAATTTCATAAATCACTCAGTGAGTCGGCTTCCCTCAAAATCAGGATATAATGCCAGAACCATTCAACTCATCTGATCTGGTTTCATCTCTACTGGATGAGGCTTCACTGCGTTCTGTACTTCAGGGGTGTTGGCAGCTCATTAAATGTTTGCTAACAGGCGAATAATAATTCTGTGGTTTAGTAATGACTCACCATTAAACCCCCTGCTGCTTATCAGAGGCTAGCTGGTGCTAAGCTATGACGCTAAGCCCACAATTACTGTCCACACACACTAACCAGATGCTTCACAGCATTAACAATCAAACTAGGAACAATGTCTCTCCAAGACAGAAGAGAGTGAGAGACAGAGAGAGACAGAGACAGAGACACTGTGTGTGTGTGTGTGTGTGTGTGTGTGTGTGTGTGTGTGTGTGTGTGTGTGTGTGTGTGTGTGTGTGTAATAGATGGAACCAGGTCAATAATGACTGACTGAGTAGTGATTAGGTACACACACACACACACACACACACACACACACACACACACACACACACACACACACACACACACACACACACACACTCTCTCTGTGTCTCTGTCTCTCTCTCTATGTCTCTCTCTCACTCTCTTCTGTCTTGGAGAGACATTGTGCCTAGTTTGATTGTTAATGCTGTGAAGCATCCGGTTAGTGTGTGTAGGGCAAATCATACTAAATCCCCGCAATGACCAGGAGTAATGTACACACCACAACTATCATAACCCTCACCAGGAGTCATGTACACACCACAACTATCATAACCCTCACCAGGAGTCATGTACACACCACAACTATCATAACCCTCACAACTTTCACACAGTGCACTCCCAATAAATGATAACCCTAAACTAAGGCCGTGTCCCAAAATAGCACCATATTCCCTAAGAAGTGCACTACTTTTGACCAGAGCCCTATGGGGTAGTGCACTATGTAGGGAATAGGGTGCCATTTGGGGCTCATATTTCAGCTATTGACATTGTCTTCACTAAATTAATTGGGCTGCTAAAAGCCTTAATGAGGCTCATTGAAGTGATTATTATAGAAAATAACAAACATTCATTATCCAAATCGCAGCCACTAAGGCAGCGTCTCAAATGGCATCCTATACCCGATATAGTGTTATGGATTCTGGTCAAAAGTAGTCCACTATATAGGGGGAAAGGGTACCGTTTAGGCTGCAGACTAGGTTCTCATCGGTCTGCATTCATTCATACACACCTAATGCATCAGCTCAAGGTGTTATGGTCTAGAAAGATAACTCCAGTGAGAGAAATAACACAGTTATAGGGTACACTGCATGATGCAGTATTATAGTATGTCTGGGTTATAGGGTACACTGCATAATGCAGTATTATAGTATGTCTGGGTTATAGGGTACACTGCATAATGCAGTATTATAGTATGGCTGGGTTATAGGGTACACTGCATAATGCAGTATTATAGTATGGCTGGGTTATAGAGTACACTGCATAATGCTGTATTATAGTATGGCTGGGTTATAGGGTACACTGCATAATGCAGTATTATAGTATGGCTGGGTTATAGGGTACACTGCATAATGCAGTATTATAGTATGGCTGGGTTATAGGGTACACTGCATAATGCAGTATTATAGTATGTCTGGGTTATAGAGTAAACAGCACAATGCAGTATTATAGTATGGCTGGGTTATGGAGTACACTGCGTAATGCAGTATTATAGTATGGCTGGGTTATAGGGTACACTGCATAATGCAGTATCATAGTATGGCTGGGTTATAGAGTACACTGCATAATGCAGTATCATAGTATGGCTGGGTTATAGAGTACACTGCATAATGCAGTATTATAGTATGGCTGGGTTATAGAGTACACTGCATAATGCTGTATTATAGTATGGCTGGGTTATAGGGTACACTGCATAATGCAGAATTATAGTATGGCTGGGTTATAGAGTACACTGCATAATGCAGTAGTATGGCTGGGTTATAGGGTACACTGCATAATGCAGTAGTATGGCTGGGTTATAGGGTACACTGCATAATGCAGTAGTATGGCTGGGTTATAGGGTACACTGCATAATGCAGTAGTATGGCTGGGTTATAGGGTACACTGCATAATGCAGTATTATAGTATGGCTGGGTTATAGAGTACACTGCATAATGCAGTAGTATGGCTGGGTTATAGGGTACACTGCATAATGCAGTATTATAGTATGGCTGGGTTATAGGGTACACTGCATAATGCAGTATTATAGTATGTCTGGGTTATAGGGTACACTGCATAATGCAGTAGTATGGCTGGGTTATAGGGTACACTGCATAATGCAGTAGTGTAGTATGTCTGGGTTGAGAGGTCTGTAAATGGAAGTGATTGACACCGGCTAGACGGCTATGTTTAAAACGAGGTAAACACTCCATACAGCCATAGTCAAGGCCTATATGAGTATGGTGTACATATAAGAACATTCGTGTTTGACAATGCCTGCATCTCGTTCATGCTAGCAATGCTAATCTCTTGTATTAATCTGATTCATTTGTAGTTAACGTTGTAATCCTAATCTACAAACTGTAGCTGGTCTGCAGGATCATATTAATATCTATATATCATATATCATATATAATATCTAATACATTCCTTTTTCACCACCATTCTATTGTATTAGCATCTATAGTCCTCTGTTAGCCTGGTCCGCGATCTGTTTGTACTGTCTGCTAGCCTGGTCCGCGATCTGTTTGTACTGTCTGGTAGCCTGGTCCCATATCAGTTTGTACCATCTGTTAGCCTGGTACCAGGTCTGTTTGTACTGTCTGTTAGCCTGGTCCCATATCAGTTTGTACTGTCTGGTAGCCTGGTCCCAGATCAGTTTGTACTGTCTGTTAGCCTGGTACCATATCAGTTTGTACTGTCTGTTAGCCTGGTACCAGGTCTGTTTGTACTGTCTGTTAGCCTGGTACCAGGTCTGTTTGTACTGTCACTAGCCTGGTACCAGGTCTGTTTGTACTGTCACTAGCCTGGTACCAGGTCTGTTTGTACTGTCACTAGCCTGGTACCAGGTCTGTTTGTACTGTCACTAGCCTGGTACCAGGTCTGTTTGTACTGTCTATTACCCTGGTACCAGGTCTGTTTGTACTGTCTATTAGCCTGGTACCAGGTCTGTTTGTACTGTCTGGTAGCCTAGTCCCATATCAGTTTGTACCATCTGTTAGCCTGGTACCAGGTCTGTTTGTACTGTCTGTTAGCCTGGTACCAGATCAGTTTGTACTGTCTGGTAGCCTGGTCCCAGATCAGTTCGTTCTGTCTTGCCAACTCCTATGGTCAGTGTCACCATAGGGAATGACCAATCACATTACATTGTATTCGTCCCGTGCTTGGTAAACAACAGCTATAGGCTAACAGTGAAATGCTTCCTGGTGGGCTGTTTCCAACAAGGCAGAGAGAAAGATAGAAATAACAGAAAAAGAAATAGATACACAATGAGTAACGATAACTTGGCTATATAGACGGAGTACCAGTACAGAGTAACGATAACCAGGCTATATAGACGGAGTACCAGTACAGAGTAACGATAACCAGGCTATATAGACGGAGTACCAGTACAGAGTAACGATAACTAGGCTATATAGATGGAGTACCAGTACAGAGTAACGATAACTTGGCTATATAGACGGAGTACCAGTACAGAGTAACGATAACTTGGCTATATAGACGGAGTACCAGTACAGAGTAACGATAACTTGGCTATATAGACGGAGTACCAGTACAGAGTTGATGTGCAGGGATACGAGGTAGTTGAGGTAGATATGTACATACAGGTAGGGATAAAGGGACTAGGCAACAAGATAGATAATAAACAGCAGCAGCAATGTATGTGATGAGTCATAGTTAGTTCAAAGGGAGGTCAATGCGGATAGTCCGGGTAGCCATTTAGCAGTCTTGTTTAGCAGTCTTATAGCTTGGGGGGTTTAGAAGCTGTTCAGAGTTCTGTTGGTTCCAGACGTGGTGCATCGGTACCGCTTGCCGTGATTTAGCGGAGAAAGCAGTCTATGACTTGGGTGGCTGGATTCTATATATTTCTGACACCGCCTGGTATAGAGGTCCTGGATGGCAGGGAGCTCAGCCCTAGTAATGTACTGAGCCGTCCGCTCCACCATCTGTAACATCTGGCGGTTGGATGCCAAGCAGTTGCCATACAGGTGATGCAGTCAGTCAAGACGCTCTCAATGGTGCAGGTGTATAACTTTTTGAGGATCTGAGGGCCCGTGACAAATCTTTTCAGCCTCCTGAGGGGGAAGAGGCGTTGTCGTGCCCTCTTCACGACTGTGCTGGTGTGTTTGGACCATGATAAATCCTTAGTGATGTGGACACAGAGGAACTTGAAGCTCTCGAGCCGCTCCACTACAGCCCAGTCGATGTGGATGAGGGGCGTGCTCAGCCCTCCGTTTCCTGTATTCCACGCTCTTTTGCTGCCGTTGAAGAAAAGGTTGTTGTCTTGGCACCACGTATAAGCAGAACAAACAGTTATGTTGCATGATGTATATTAATATTGCTACTTGTACTATAGGGAATTAACTCCACTTCTCACCGTGTTAACAAAAAGCAAAACAATATAAAAAATATAATTTTTATTTTCAGAATGTTATATTACACTTTCACTCTAGCCTTGTACAGAAAGAAAAATATTTTCCAAGAAATGCCCTGAGCTCTGCTGTAATGTGTTTTAAATTGCTTAGCCAAAACAACAGGCTGTAAGATAATGGTGTTCAGAGCAGCCCCTCTATGTTAAACTTGTTATGAATTGAAGGCTAAACAAATACCTTAAGTTGTAAAGGGAATGTTATGACAGCAATAACAAAACTGCTTCTGTTGGAATCAGAAACATTAAAAGTAAGTCTTGTTAAAAAAATAAAAAATAAATAAAAAAAACACTACATTTTTCACCTCAATGTCAAACTTTATTAATACCAGACAAACATGCTCCATGAATGACACTTATTGTTAAAGTTTCCAGGAAAACTTATACGGTATTATATTGTAAAATTCCTCAGAATTCCAGGACTTATTCGTTTCAAGGGGGTGTAGAGGTGTAGAGGTTGTCCCTGTTTCTATTTTATTGTCTTTATTTAAATCAGTGGACAAAAGCACATCCTCACCCTCCAACCTCATGGGTTTTTATTCCTTCAAAGCTCGCCATACAGAATGTGTTGAAATAGGTCCCGTGTGGCTCAGTTGGGAGAGCATGGTGTTTCCAACGCCAGGGTTGTTGGTTCGATTCCCACGGGGGGGGGACAAGTACGGAAAAAAATGTATGAAATGTATGCATTCACTACTGTAAGTCGCTCTGGATAAGAGCGTCTGCTAAATGACTAAAATGTAAAAATCTAAGGAGAAGTCAGACAGCTGACAGCACCACACTTTATAATCAACCACTAATAAACTAACTGTACATATATTCACCTCAGCAGGAGCACAAAATACCATTTTTATTATTATACTTTTAGAGACAAACTCAAAGTTACCTTTCTATATTTCAATGAATTAAAGATTAAGCTTGTTAAACTGTCTTTTGCTGTTTGGGAGTTCCTCGTTGCCTCTCTTGGCACCTTGTCAAAAAATATTCGATAAGCTTGTTTGCAGGATTCAAGGTCCCTAACCCTGTTTGAGTTAGTACGTGAGACTCATTATTTGAAAATCACTGTTCTGATGAAAAACAAACAGCAAAAGGATTTTCGATACATGGTAGCTTGCAGGTGAAAGTGATTTTTTAATTTAGTGTTACATATTCTACAAACTGAGCAAGATTTGATAAGCTAATTGCCTTGTGTCCGTAGGTATGGAGGGAAGCCCGCTGAAGGCAAAGAAAGAGAGAGATGAAGCCTATTTACACAGAAGAATATCAATCCATGTATCTCTCAGGAGTAGGAGTGTACATATAGTTCAGGAACTAAACGAAAGATGATGCAACACTGAGACATTACTCTTGTAGAAACTTTGAGGTAAGTTCAGACAGAGACACAAGGATTCAGACAAAAACCTCAGGGTAAATTAAAACACTTCACCTTCAATTCTAATCGTTAGACGGTATTTATCATTGGTTTCTCTAACAGATCAACTCTCCAACAGTATCTGCAATAGTCTGAAGTAAACAGACAGAGCAATCTCAATTGGAGAATGTGTTGTCAGTCCCAAGCTGCCATTTTCTGATGCCTCTCCTCTCCTCTCCTCTCCTCTCCTCTCCTCTCCTCTCCTCTCCTCTCCTCTCCTCTCCTCTCCTCACTGTTACTACGGTAACCAACCTGCTCCAGGCAGTTACTTACTATGGAAACCAACCTGCTCCAGGCAGTTACTACGGTAACCAACCTGCTCCAGGCAGTTACTACGGTAACCAACCTGCTCCAGGCAGTTACTATGGTAACCAACCTGCTCTAGACAGTTACTATGGTAACCAACCTGCTCCAGGCAGTTACTATGGTAACCAACCTGCTCCAGGCAGTTACTATGGAAACCAAACTGCTCCAGGCAGTTACTATGGTAGCCAACCTGCTCCAGACAGTTACTATGGTAACCAACCCGCTCCAGGCAGTTACTATGGTAACCAACTTGCTCCAGGCAGTTACTTACTATGGTAACCAACCTGCTCCAGGCAGTTACTACGGTAACCAACCTGCTCCAGGCAGTTACTATGGTAAGCAACCTGCTCCAGGCAGTTACTATGGTAACCAACCTGCTCCAGGCAGTTACTATGGTAGCCAACCTGCTCCAGACAGTTACTATGGTAATCAACCCGCTCCAGGCAGTTACTATGGTAACCAACCTGCTCCAGACAGTTACTATGGAAACCAACCTGCTCCAGGCAGTTACTTACTATGGAAACCAACCTGCTCCAGGCAGTTACTATGGTAACCAACCTGCTCCAGGCAGTTACTATGGTAACCAACCTGCTCCAGGCAGTTACTATGGTAGCCAACCTCCTCCAGACAGTTACTATGGTAACCAACCCGCTCCAGGCAGTTACTATGGTAACCAACCTGTTCCAGACAGTTACTACGGTAACCAACCTGCTCCAGGCAGTTACTTACTATGGTAACCAACCTGCTCCAGGCAGTTACTACGGTAACCAACCTGCTCCAGGCAGTTACTATGGTAACCAACCTGCTCCAGGCAGTTACTATGGTAGCCAACCTCCTCCAGACAGTTACTATGGTAACCAACCCGCTCCAGGCAGTTACTATGGTAACCAACCTGTTCCAGACAGTTACTACGGTAACCAACCTGCTCCAGGCAGTTACTTACTATGGTAACCAACCTGCTCCAGGCAGTTACTACGGTAACCAACCTTCTCCAGGCAGTTACTACGGTAACCAACCAGCTCCAGGCAGTTACTACGGTAACCAACCTGCTCCAGGCAGTTACTATGGTAGCCAACCTGCTCCAGACAGTTACTATGGTAACCAACCCGCTCCAGGCAGTTACTATGGTAACCAACCTGCTCCAGGCAGTTACTATGGTAACCAACCTGCTCCAGACAGTTACTATGGTAATCAACCTGCTCCAGGCAGTTACTATGGTAACCAACCTGCTCCAGGCAGATACTTACTATGGTAACCAACCTGCTCCAGGCAGTTACTATGGTAACCAATGAAGGATGAAGGTATTAGGCCAGACAGACACTTACTATGGATGAAGGTATTAGGCCAGACAGACACTTACTATGGATGAAGGTATTAGGCCAGACAGACACTTACTATGGATGAAGGTATTAGGCCAGACAGACACTTACTATGTATGAAGGTATTAGGCCAGACAGACACTTACTATGTATGAAGGTATTAGGCCAGACAGACACTTAGTATGGATGAAGGTATTAGGCCAGACAGACACTTACTATGGATGAAGGTATTAGGCCAGACAGACACTTACTATTACATTTACATTTAAGTCATTTAGCAGACGCTCTTATCCAGAGCGACTTACAAATTGGTGCATTCACCTATAATATCCAGTAGAACAACCACTTTACAATAGTGCATCTAAATCTTTTAAAGGGGGGGGGGGGGTTAGAAGGATTACTTTATCCTATCCCAGGTATTCCTTAAAGAGGTGGGGTTTCAGGTGTCTCCGGAAGGTGGTGATTGACTCCGCTGTCCTGGCATCGTGAGGGAGCTTGTTCCACCATTGGGGTGCCAGAGCAGCGAACAGTTTTGACTGGGCTGAGCGGGAACTGTGCTTCCTCAGAGGTAGGGAGGCGAGCAGGCCAGAGGTGGATGAACGCAGTGCCCTTGTTTGGGTGTAGGGCCTGATCAGAGCCTGAAGGTACGGAGGTGCCGTTCCCCTCACAGCTCCGTAGGCAAGCACCATGGTCTTGTAGCGGATGCGAGCTTCAACTGGAAGCCAGTGGAGAGAGCGGAGGAGCGGGGTGACGTACTATGGATGAAGGTATTAGGCCAGACAGACACTTACTATGGATGAAGGTATTAGGCCAGACAGACACTTACTATGGATGAAGGTATTAGGCCAGACAGATACTTACTATGGATGAAGGTATTAGGCCAGACAGATACATAGTCTCCTCTGTAGTCTAATGTTACTCTCCAAGAGGACAGGGGTTGAACATTGTGGTATTGGTTACTGTTGCTATTATCAGAGATATATTTATTTATTTTAAACAAATATACATACATTTAAACTTGCAGCAGGAGAAAATGGATTTCCCCAAATGGCACCCTATTCCTGGGCCCTGGTCTAAAGTAGTGTACTATATAGGGAATAGGGTTCCATAGGGCTCTGGTCTAAAGTAGTGTACTATATATAGGGAATAGGGTTCCATAGGGCTCTGGTCTAAAGTAGTGTACTATATAGGGAATAGGGTGGCATTTAGGATGTAGACAATGCTTCCGGCCAGGTAGGGATAGTATTCATTTAACTTTCATTTAACCTTTATTTAACCTTTATTTAACTAGGCAAGTCAGTTAAGCACAAATTATTGGGGGTGTTGGAATTAAAAATGAAAAATAAAATATGGGACAAAACACACATCACGACAAGAGAGACAACACAACACTACATAAAGAGAGACCTAAAACAACAACATAGCATGGCAGCAACACATGAAAAAACAGCATGGTAGCAACACAACATGACAACAATATGGTTGCAACACAACATGACAACAACATGGTAGCAACACAGCATGGTAGCAACACAACATGTTAGCAACACAACATGACAACAACATGTTAGCAACACAACATGACAACAATATGGTTGCAACACAACATGACAATAACATGGTAGCAACACAGCATGGTAGCAACACAGCATGGTAGCAACACAACATGGTAGCAACACAACATGACAACAACATGGTAGCAACACAACATGACAACAACGTGGTAGCAACACAACATGACAACAACGTGGTAGCAACACAACATGACAACAACATGGTAGTAACACAACATGGTAGCAGCACAACATGGTACAAACATTATTGGGCCCAGACAACAGCACAAAGGGTAAGAAGGTAGAGACAACAATACATCACACAAATCAGCCACAACTGTCAATAAGAGTGTCCATGATTCAGTCTTTGAATGAAGAGATTGAGATAAAACTGTCCAGTTTGAGTATTTTTTGCAGCTCGTTCCAGTCGCAAGCTGCTGCGAACTGAAAAGACGAGCGACCCAGGGATGTGTGTGCTTTGGAGACCTTCAACAGAATGTGACTGGCAGAGCAGGTGTTGTATGTGGAGGATGAGGGCTGCAGTAGATATCTCAGATAGGGGGGAGTGAACGGGTGTTGTATGTGGAGGATGAGGGCTGCAGTAGATATCTCAGATAGGGGGGAGGTGAGGCCTAAGAGGGTTTTATAAATAAGCATATTATAAATAAGCATAAACCAGTGGGTCTTGCGACGGGTAAACAGAGATGACCAGTTTACAGAGGAGTATAGAGTGCAGTGATGTGTCCTATTAGGAGCATTGGTGGCAAATCTGATGGCCGAATGGTAAAGAACATCTAGCCGCTCGAGAGCACCCTTACCTGCCGATCTATAAATTACGTCTCCGTAGTCTAGCATGGGTAGGATGGTCAGAGTAGAGATGACAGTAGCTACTGCCAGGTAGGGAGAGTAGAGATGACAGTAACTACTGCCAGGTAGGGAGAGTAGAGATGACAGTAACTACTGCCAGGTAGGGAGAGTAGAGATGACAGTAACTACTGCCAGGTAGGGAGAGTAGAGATGACAGTAGCTACTGCTAGGTAGGGAGAGTAGAGATGACAGTAGCTACTGCCAGGTAGGGAGAGTAGAGATGACAGTAGCTACTGCCAGGTAGGGAGAGTAGAGATGACAGTAACTACTGCCAGGTAGGGAGAGTAGAGATGACAGTAACTACTGCGAGGTAGAGAGAGTAGAGATGACAGTAGCTACTGCCAGGTAGGGAGAGTAGAGATGACAGTAGCTACTGCCAGGTAGGGAGAGAAGAGATAACAGTAACTACTGCCAGGTAGGGAGAGTAGAGATGACAGTAGCTACTGCCAGGTAGGGAGAGTAGAGATGACAGTAACTACTGCCAGGTAGGGAGAGTAGAGATGACAGTAACTACTGCCAGGTAGGGAGAGTAGAGATGACAGTAGCTACTGCCAGGTAGGGAGAGTAGAGATGACAGTAACTACTGCCAGGTAGGGAGAGTAGAGATGACAGTAGCTACTGCCAGGTAGGGAGAGTAGAGATGACAGTAACTACTGCCAGGTAGTGAGAGTAGAGATGACAGTAACTACTGCCAGGTAGGGAGAGTAGAGATGACAGTAACTACTGCCAGGTAGGGAGAGTAGAGATGACAGAGGGGGGGGGGGATTGGTATCTGTAGGGGCCATAGGAAGTGATGGGAATCTCTTATCAGTTTGTGGGTGATAGGAGAGACTTAGCGAGGCACGGTGAGCATATGAAAGAGTTACGGGTGTGACTTTGCATTAATGACAATGAGGAGAGGACGTGACCACGCTTCCTTCCAAACCTGACACTTTCTGGCAAAAACTGAAAATATAACCAACTAACCCACCCAGCCAGGAAGCACCAGCCAACCAGCCAACCAGCCAGGAAGCACCAGCCAACCAGCCAGTTAACCAGGAAGCACCAGCCAACCAGCCAACCAGCCAGTCAACCAGGAAGCACCAGCCAACCAGCCAGTCAACCAGGAAGCACCAGCCAACCAGCCAGTCAACCAGGAAGCACCAGCCAACCAGCCACCTAACCAGGAAGCACCAGCCAACCAACCAGCCAGCCACCTAACCAGGAAGCACCAGCCAACCAACCAGCCAACCAGGACACACCAGCCAACCAACCAACCAGCCACCTACCCAGGAAGCACCAGCCAACCAACCAGCCAACCAGGACGCACCAGCCAACCAACCAACCAGCCACCTACCCAGGAAGCACCAGCCAACCAACCAATGCTTACAAACTCAGAGAAATGTAGGCTATAATCCACAAACAACACATCCTGGTCTACAATCTACAGACAATACATCCTCGTCTACAATCAACACAATACATTAAGTATGTGTGGATTATTAGCAGTAGGATAATATGAAAACTCTTCACAAATAACAAGGGATCAGAAACTGAAATTAAATGACATGTGGAATTTAAAAAAAAAATACTCACAACAGAAACCTATTTTCAGTGTGAAAGAAGAAACATGGAGGTGCTTTAGTATTAAATACATTTAAAAAAAAAATGTTTTATTGAATATCTGAAACGTATAATATACTTCGGTCATCCAACAGACTCCCATTCAGAGCGACACACAGAAACATCCAGGGTCAATAACTACATCATACCAGTCATCCAACAGACTCCCATTCAGAGCGACACACAGAAGCATCCAGGGTCAACGCCCTGCTCAAGGGTTCGTTGACAGATCTCCCACCAGGCCAAAAAACGTGAACCCGAACCCTCCAAGATCCCCCCCCACAGTTCCCCAATAGCTGTCCCTTAACCATTCGAGACCCCTCCCACAGTCCCCACCCCCAAGAACCCCCCAATGCACCAACAACCAATAGAATGAACTAAAGAGATAAAAGGAAAAGACAGAAGAAAACAGCAAACAACAATACAAAAAAATATATAAAATAAAATAAATTCTAACAAAGGACATCAAGGACAACTGAAATCATAACAGCAATGCCAACTGTATATGTTTGTGTGCATGTCTGACACTATTACATGTATGTGTGTGTTCTTGTATGTGTTTATTTGAATGAGAGTGTGTGTATATGCATGTGTACAAACACCTGCACGGCATCAGCCTCAGGCAAACCGG
This sequence comes from Salmo trutta, assembly GCF_901001165.1. Classification (NCBI taxonomy): domain Eukaryota; kingdom Metazoa; phylum Chordata; class Actinopteri; order Salmoniformes; family Salmonidae; genus Salmo; species Salmo trutta. The sequence continues at coordinate 64,940,734 of NC_042971.1, read as the reverse complement.
CATTAGTTGTAAAAACACTGCCACTTAGTGTCAATCAAATGTACTTTTTTACTGTTTTAGATGGACTTTTCATTTTTTTTTATCTTTGACCATCATTCTATCTCCCACACAGCAACTCTACTCCCACTTGTCTCCAATTCCACATCCCAACCTTCAGCTTCCCTCAGCCCATCCCATCTATCTCTGCTGGCCACTCACTTCGGGTTTCTACGAAACACATATCTTTCAACTATGCTGTGATGTTTAACGTACAATTTCAATCTATCTAATCGAATAGAATCCACAGATTGTGATTTGAAGATAAATACTTTTACTAAGAGTATTAGTATATTAGTCATTGACTGACCCTGGTCTCTCCAGATCTCCTAACAGTACTATTTCTAGGGTCAATTTTAGATCAATGCTATGCAATTTCAGCCATTCCTGATCCTGAGACCAGAAACAGGCTACCTGAGGGCAATACCAAAATAAATGGTCTATTGATTATGTATCCTCACAACAAAATCTGCAGAGCTTCAATGATTTTATTCCCCAAATATTCAACATTTTGTTGGTGGCAATAATTCTATATAATAATTTTAGCTGAAAAGCACAAAGTCTTGAATCTTACATTGTTTTATATATCAACTCATACTCGTACTATGGAATGGTACATCAAAAATGTCTTCCCAACTATTTAGCAATTTGTATGGCACAGTCGTCAACATCCTGGTCCTCAAATGAAACTGGTATACCTCCCTATTTATGCTATTTTTATTCCTCCAACAGTTATGATCTGTTATAATGGGCAGACAGACCAGTTCCCTACCTCCTCCCGCTGCCACCCTCCTCCTCCATTTTTGGGGTAATGCTGTTATCAATTGGTTGTACACTTGGACTGAGCAGACCTTCCCGTACAATTCTGATAACTCCATGAAGGACATAACTCTACCATTCCAATTTACAATATCATTTAAGAACAAAATACCCTTTTCAAAAATCAAAATACCTAATCTCAACCCACCCAATTCATATTCATTATATAGATAGGCACGCTTTATTTTGTCTGGTTTAGCGTCCCAGATAAAGCAACATATTTTTGCTCATATGATTTGAAAAACGAATCATCAGGAGTAGGCAGCGCCATAAGTAAGTGAGTAAACTGAGATATGACTAAGGAGTTAATCACGGCAATTTCTCCATAAATAGACAGGTATTTACCTCTCCATGGTTGCAGGATCTTGTCTATTTTTACAAGTTTTCTATTGAAATTCATTGTGGAGAGCTTATTTATATCTTTTGTGATATGAATACCGAGTATGTCTACTTCACCATCAGCCCATTTTATAGGTAAACTGCAGGGTAATGTAAAAGTTGTATTTTTTAAAGATCCAATACGTACAATTGTACACTTAGGTTTTAGATTTTAGTCCAGAGAGTACAGAAAAGTTATCTAGATCTTCATTGCAGGGATCTAGCTTGCGGATTTAATATAAAACTTGAGCCATCGGCATATATGGACATCTTTGTTTTTAAGCCTTGGATTTCTAATCTTCTAATGGTTTTATTGAATCTGATTTTAATAGATTTTAATAGCATTTCGAAGGCCATAACGAATAGATATGTTGACAGCAGACACCCTTGTTTAACTGCTCTTGACAATTGAAAACTTTCTAAAAAGTAGCCGTTATTCACTATTTTACACCTGGGGTTGCTATACATTATTTTTACCCATTTTATAAGAGAATTAGCGAAATTGAAAATATCCATGCATTTATAAATAAAATCAATTTTTACTTTATCAAATGCATTTTCAAAATCCACTATAAATACCAGGCCTGGCTTCTTATATGTTTCATGATGTTCTATTATTTCTAGTATTTGTCGTATATTATCTCCAATGTATCGTCCATGTAAAAAACCTGTCTGATCAGGATGAACAATACCTGGTAAAACCCTTTTAATTCTGAGTGCTATGCATTTTGCTAGTATTTTTGCATCACAACATTAAAGTGCAAGCGGCCTCCAGTTTTTCAGATAGACTGGGTCTTTATATTTGCCATCTGGGTCTTGTTTTAATAACATAGAAATCAGACCTTCCTGCTGAGTACCTGACAGACTACCATTTCTATAGGAGTAGTTAAAACAATCTATTTTTTTTGTAATAGAATACATTAGATCGTTCTTGAATAAGTTCCTCAAGTTCTTTTTGTTTTTCCTCTAACTTATTTTGTATCTCTGTAGTATTGTTTTTATTGCTATCGATCTGTACTATTACAGATATTCCAGCTGCTTAGCTACCGTTACCTGCTTCAACAGCTAGGTTGTGGACCAAATGGCACCCTATTCCCTATGTAGTGCACTGTTTTAACCAGGACCACGTAGGGTGCCATTTGGGACAGAGTGGGAGCCATAATTCACACAGTAGCTACACCCAGGGCTCTGGTCAAATTAATTAGAGGATGTATCATATCATACGTCTTTATCTGAGACCAGGTTGCTTGTTGCGCCATGACAACAAAGGAGAATTATGAGGATAATTACGTCGGCGGTTAGGAGAACGAACGACAAAGGTTAGGAGAAGTAAGGAGAAGTAACGACAAAGTTTAAAGTCATTCATGATAGAGGTTAGGAGAACTAACCACCAAGGTTAGAAGAACAAACGATAAAGGAGAACTAACGGCAAAGGCTAGGTGAATTTACGTAGCAGGTTAGGTGAATTATGTTAAGTTTAGAATAAGGGTTAGGGGATGCTACAGTTGTTCCCGACGACACTTGAACATGCAACCTTTGGATCGCTAGACTGTCGCGGATTACGCCCACCCATCCTCCCTGACCAACCTCTCTCATTTGGATTTTGGTCTAATGTAACTAGACCATCAGTAGGTGTCATACGTCTTGTAGGTGCTCAGAAATACATCCAAGTATATTTCGTATGGCTCTGACGCCAGCTTGGGTGCTCTCTGTGTGAGATAACACAAATCCCCACCATAAGTGTTTTTCAGCCCCGCCATCTGCCACAGTAACTATCCTTCCCTGAGAGAGAGAGAGAGAGAGAGAGAGAGAGAGAGTGAGAGAGAGAAGAGGGGGGATATGGGGAGAGGACAGAGAGAGAGAGGGGGGAGGGGTAGAGAGAGAGGACAGAGAGAGAGCGAGAGAAAGAGAGAGGGGGGTAGAGAGAGAGGGGGGAGGGGCATAGAGGGAGGGGGAGAGAGAGAGAGGGGGAGGGGTAGAGAGAGAGAGAGAGAGAGAGAGAGAGCAGTTCTCTTCTCCAAATCCATCTGTGGCAGATTCTATCCACAGTTCCGCTCTCTCCTCTCTCCATCCCTCTCTCGTCTCTCTATCCCTCTCTCCTCTCTCCATCCCTCTCTCGTCTCTCCATCTCTCTCTCCTCTCCCCATCCCTCTCTCGTCTCTCCATCCCTATCTCCTCTCTCCATCTCTCTCTCCTCTCTCCATCTCTCTCTCCTCTCTTCATCCCTCTCTCCATCTCTCTCTTGTCTCTCCACCCCTCTCTGATCTCTCCATCCCTCTCTCATCTCTCCATCCCTCCCTCCTCTCTCCATCTCTCTCTTGTCTCTCCACCCCTCTCTCCTCTCTCCATCCCTCTCTCCTCTCTCCATCTCTCTCTCCATCCCTCTCTCATCTCTCCATCCCTCTATCCTCTCTCCATCTCTTTCTCCTTCCCTCTCTCCTCTCTCTATCCCTCTCTCGTCTCTCCATCCCTCTCTCATCTCTCCATCCCTCTCTCCTCTCTCCATCTCTCTCATCCCTCTCTCATCTCTCCATCCCTCTCTCCTCTCTCCATCCCTCTCTCCTCTCTCCATCCCTCTCTCGTCTCTCCATCCCTCTCTCATCTCTCCATCCCTCTCTCATCTCTCCATCCCTCTCTCGTCTCTCCATCCCTCTCTCGTCTCTCCATCCCTCTCTCATCTCTCCATCCCTCTCTCATCTCTCCATCCCTCTCTCCTCTCCTCCATTCAAAAAGCCATTACTGTCCATGCATCCGTCTACCACAGCCATCCCCATCAGAATTATAGCAATAACTAATGTGCCAAACATATGTGAAGGCCTCTGATTCCTGCTTCCTCTCCAAGTCTACGTCCCACATGGCACCCTATATAGTGCACTACTTTAGACCAGGGCCAAAAGGGTTCCGGTCAAAAGTAGTGCACTAAATATGGAATAGGGTGCCATTTAAGATGCTGCCTGTAAGTGATGGCGTGCATTGCATTCACAGACTGGGATGTACTGCATGCATGTGGGCAAACTGTTGAAAATGGACTTGACACATTAACCTTACTCTGTTTTAGCTGAAGATCAGGTTTGGAATCCCTGGTCAAATAAAGGAAGGAAAGAGAGAGGGACATAGAGAAATAGAAACACAGACACACACAGACAGAAACCAAAACAGAGAGAGACTGATTGACAGAGACAGAGACAGACACACACAGACAGAAACCAAAACAGAGAGAGACTGATTGACAGAGACAGAGACAGAGACAGACACACACAGACAGAAACCAAAACAGAGAGAGACTGATTGACAGAGACAGAGACAGAGACAGACAGAAACCAAAACAGAGAGAGACTGATTGACATAGACAGAGACAGAGACAGACACACACAGACAGAAACCAAAACAGAGAGAGACTGATTGACAGAGACAGAGACAGAGACAGAGACAGACAGACAGACAGACAGACAGACAGACAGACAGACAGACAGACAGACAGACAGACAGACAAAGAGAGTCAGAAAGAGAGAGAAAGAGCAATGTAAACATACGTTTCCGATGCCAATAAAGCCCTTTGAATTGAATTGAGTGAGAGAGAGAGAAACAGAGAATCAGAGAGTTCCTAAGGCATCTCTCACTACCCACTGGCAGTCAACAGTGAGGATTTCCATCAAGGTAACAGTGAAGCTTAGCTGAGGATCGATGACTGCTGCTTCGTTACGGATTTTTAACACATCATAAACGAACAGCAGCTTTCTGGGTAATCTTATGAGGAGTGTGCTTGTCACGTCGCCATGGTGACTGACTGACAGATAGAAGTATAAATCCAAAAGCTGCCCAGCCACCATATGGGGGTGGGGTGATAAGGGAGAGTTAACGGGGAACATGCAAAGAGCAACGGGCTCCACGACTACGTCCCAAATGGAACCCTACTCCTTATATAGTGCACTACTTTAGACCAGAGCCCTATGGAACCCTATTCCCTATATAGTGCACTACTTTAGACCAGAGCCCTATAGAACCCTATTCCCTATATAGTGCACTACTTTAGACCAGAGCCCTATGGAACCCTATTCCCTATATAGTGCACTACTTTAGACCAGAGCCCTATGGAACCCTATTCCCTATATAGTGCACTACTTTAGACCAGAGCCCTATTGAACCCTATTCCCTATATAGTGCACTACTTTAGACCAGAGCCCTATGGAACCCTATTCCCTATATATAGTGCACTACTTTAGACCAGAGTCCTATGGAACCCTATTCCCTATATATAGTGCACTACTTTAGACCAGAGCCCTATGGCACCCTATTCCCTATATAGTACACTACTTTAGACCAGAGCCCTATGGCACCCTATTCCCTATATAGTACACTACTTTAGACCAGAGCCCTATTGAACCCTCTTCCCTATATAGTGCACTACTTTAGACCAGAGTCCTATGGCACAATGCTCCCTATATAGTGCACTACTTTTAACCAGGGTAGTCCACTATATAGGGAATAGGGTACCATTTGTGATTCATACCACTTCGGCTTCAGAACAGACTAACTGCTGTTACCATAACAACCCCCCCCCACTGCTGCTACTCGCTGTTTATTATCTATGTATAGTCACTTTACCCCTACCTACATGTATATAAATTCACCTTCATTAACCTGTACCCCCGCACATTGACTCTGTACCGACACCCTCTGTATACAGCCTCGTTATTGCTATTTTATCGTGTTACTTTTTATTAGATGTTTTACTTTCGATTAATTAGTAAATATTTTCTTAACCCTTCTTGAACTGCATTGTTGGTTAAGGGCTTGTAAGTAAGCATTTCGCGATAAGGTCTACACCTGTTGTGTTTGGCGCATGTGACAAATAACATTTGATTTGATTCAAGTAATCAAGTAATCATTAAGCTTTGATAATTTGAATCAGCTGTGTGGTGTTTGGGTAAAAACCAACATGTTCACCCTTCGGGGTCCCGACGACAGAGTTTGGGAAACGCTGCAGAAGCCCTGCTGTGTTTCTGCACGTCCTAACACGCTTAACCTCTATCGGATCTGAAATGGGCAGAAAGATACAATTATTTTTTATCTAACTGCACTGTCCAATTTACAGTAGCTATCTATTACAGTGAAAGAATACCATGCTATTGTTTGAGGTGAGTGCACAGTTATGAACTTGAAAATGTATTAATAAACCAACTAGGCACATTTGAGCAGTCGTGATACAACATTTTGAACATATATGCAATGGTTCGTTGGATCAGTCTAAAACTTCACACATACACTGCTGCCATCTAGTGGTCAAAATCTAAATTGCGCCTGGGCTGGAATAATACATTATGGCTTTTCTTTTGCATTTCAAAGATGATGTGTTATATTCTCCTACATTAATTTCACATTTCCACAAACTGTTTCCTTTCAAATGGTATCAAGAATATGCGTATCCTTGCTTCAGGTCCTGAGCTACTGGCAGTTAGGTTTGGTTATGTCATTTTAGGCAAAAATTGAAAAAAAGGGTTGGATCCTTAATTAAAGAAAGTGTCGACCAACGCAATGCATTTGAAGTGAAGGAAACTGTGAACCATCTGTATGAAAGCCATTTCAATTAATTAATGTGAATGTGAATACTTGTGAATCTGTATGAAGACATGTTAACAGTACTGCTGCTCATAAACAGTACAACTGCTCCTATACAGTACTGCTGCTCCTATACAGTACTGCTGCTCCTATACATTACTACTGCTCCTATACATTACTACTGCTCCTATACAGTACAACTGCTCCTATATAGTACTACTGCTCCTATACAGTACTGCTGCTCCTATACAGAACTGCTGCTCCTATACAGTACTACTGCTCCTATACAGTACTACTGCTCCTTAACAGTATTACTGCTCATAAACAGTACTACTGCTCCTATACAGTACTACTGCTCCTATACAGTGCTGCTGCTCTTATACAGTACTACTGCTCCTATACAGTACTACTGCTCCTATACAGTACTACTGCTCCTATACAGTACTGCTGCTCCTATACAGTACTACTGCTCCTATACAGTACTGCTGCTCCAATACAGTACTACTGCTCCTATTCAGTACTGCTGCTCCTATACAGTACTACTGCTCCTATACAGTACTACTGCTCCTATACAGTACTGCTGCTCCAATACAGTACTACTGCTCCTATACAGTACTGCTGCTCCAATACAGTACTGCTGCTCCTATACAGTACTGCTGCTCCTTATTAACAGTACTGCTGCTCCTATACAGTACTGCTGCTCCTATACAGTACTACTGCTCCTATACAGTACTGCTGCTCCAATACAGTACTACTGCTCCTATACAGTACTGCTGCTCCAATACAGTACTACTGCTCCTATACAGTACTGCTGCTCCTATACAGTACTACTGCTCCTACACAGTACTGCTGCTCCAATACAGTACTACTGCTCCTATACAGTACTGCTGCTCCTTATTAACAGTACTGCTGCTCCTATACAGTACTACTGCTCCTATACAGTACTACTGCTCCTATACATTACTTCTGCTCCTATACAGTACTGCTGCTTCTTAACAGGGCCTTGTTACAACCCTGCACACTCACCATTTACATTACATAAAAAGGCCACTTAATCCCACATTGGGTTGTATACAGACATCACAAAGTCTGTCCTCTTGCTGCTGTAAAATAAGGTATTGAAATCAGTCTGTGAAAAAAGGGTGTTTATGCCAGTCCGCTGTACCAGCGCCAAAACTCTGGTATGTTTCATCCGATAGCTTGATCTTCATCTTCTTTTTAAAATGCTAGCCAACATGTTTTCGACACTTTTTTTTCTTCCCCTGGCTCTCTCTTGTCCCTCTGCAGCAGACATATGGTGAGCAATATGTGTGGAGCATCAAATCGTAATGGAATCACAATATCACATTAAATATAGAATAGTGAGAATCATGAGAATCACTCTACATATCGTTTCATCAGTATGGTGATAATATCGTTTCATCTGTATGGTGATAATATCGTATTGTGAGGTCCATTGATCAACTCCGAGCCCAAGCTGTAGTTGTCATGTAGTTCATCTATGTTAAATAAATCCCTAAGTAACGGATAGTTTTCATGTACTTCATTTCTGTCATTTCAAAATGGCAGTCAAATCTTAACGCTTGATACACTGTTTAAATCCCTGACAGAGTTTGGCATTTCCCAACTCCATGGTTTTCAGCGTTTTGTCCGGCAGTTCCTCCGGCAAGGAGGAACTGAAACCGTTTAATTTTCCACAGATTAGTGGGCATGAAAGGTGATGGAGAGGAGACAAGGAGAGAGAGAGAGAGACGTGTTTTGCCACTCTTAGTGTGTGTGGCCGCGTGTGTGTGTGTGCGCACACATGCGTATGTCTGTATGTGTGTGCCCGCAGAGAGAAATTGGCACCGGGCGACGAGCGGCGGTCTCGTAGGACTTACCGAGAACGGACAGCTCACAGGAAGCCGAGATGTTCTGGTTCTTGTTAAACGCCACGCAGCTGTAGGAGCCTGAATCGTCGTCTGTTACACTGCTGATCAGGAGGTTACTGCCGCCCAGCAGGGAGTACTTCTTAGACCTGCAGGAACAGGGAGGAACAAAACTGTCCAAGACAACACAGATGTGTAGGCCTACACAATAAGGAACAATGGGAGTGTGTTCAGTGTCCTGTGAACCTGTGATAACCAGGTATATCATATTCTCCCTCAGAAATATGACATTAATTGATTCAGTGACATTTTTTTTAAAATTATTTCTTATGGACAGTGGGAAGAACTGACGACATCACAACCAGACTAGAACCAGTTTGTAATGTCGTCTCTTCAACCAGTCTGTAATGTCGTCTCTTCAACCAATCTGTAATGTCGTGACTTCAACCAGTTTGTAATGTCGTCACTTCAACCAGTCTGTAATGTCGTCACTTCAACCAGTCTGTAATGTCGTGACTTCAACCACTTTGTAATGTCGTGACTTCAACCAGTCTGTAATGTCGTGACTTCAACCAGTCTGTAATGTCGTGACTTCAACCAGTTTGTAATGTTGTCATTTCTACCAGTTTGTAATGTTGTCTCTTCAACCAGTTTGTAATGTCGTCACTTCAACCAGTCTGTAATGTTGTCATTTCTACCAGTTTTTAATGTTGTCTCTTCAACCAGTTTGTAATGTTGTCTCTTCAACCAGTCTGTAATGTTGTCTCTTCAACCAGTTTGTAATGTTGTCACCTCAACCAGTTTGTAATGTTGTCTCTTCAACCAGTTTGTAATGTTGTCTCTTCAACCAGTCTAATGTCGTCACCTCAACCAGTTTGTAATGTCGTCACTTCAACCAGTTTGTAATGTCGTCACTTCAACCAGTTTGTAATGTCGTCACTTCAACCAGCTTTGCCAGCTGGGTAGTGATTTGATGATCTGCCTCTCACCAGCTCTGTGTCATCACACATGCCAAAAGTATCATGGAACAGATAGGTGGAACATAAAAAGGTCTACTTCCCAAATGGCACCCTATTCCCTATATAGTGCACTACTTTAGACCAGAGCCCTATGGAACCCTATTCCCTATATAGTGCACTACTTTAGACCAGAGCCCTATGGAACCCTTTTCCCCATATAGTGCATTACATTTGTCCAGAGCCCATATTGCAAAATAGTGCACTAAATAGTAAATAGAGTGATATTTTTTTTATTTATTTTTTATTTCACCTTTATTTAACCAGGTAGGCAAGTTGAGAACAAGTTCTCATTTACAATTGCGACCTGGCCAAGATAAAGCAAAGCAGTTCGACAACATACAAAAACACAGAGTTACACATGGAGTAAAACAACATACAATCAATGATGCAGTAGAAAAAAAATAAGACTATATACAATGTGAGCAAATGATGTGAGATAATGGAGGTAAAGGCAAAAAAATGCCATGGTGGCAAAGTAAATAAAGTATGGCAAGAAAAAAACACTGGAATGGTAGATTTGTAGTTTGAAGAAAGTTAAAAGTTAAAATATAAATAATATGGTGCAAAGGAGCAAAATAAATAAAATAAATAAATACAGTAGGGGAAAAGGTAGTAGTTTGGGCTCAATTAAAGATGGGCTATGTACAGGTGCAGAGATCTGTGAGCTGCTCTGATAGCAGGTGCTTAAAGCTAGTGAGGGAGATAAGTGTTTCCAGTTTTAGAGATTTTTGTAGTTCGTTCCAATCATTGGCAGCTGAGAACTGGAAGGAGAGACGACCAAAGGAGGAGTTGGCTTTAGGGGTGACCAGAGAGATATACCTGCTGGAGCGCGTGCTACAGGTGGGTGCTGCTATGGTGACCAGTGAGCGGAGATAAGGGGGGACTTTACCTAGCAGGGTCTTGTAGATGACCTGGAGCCAATGTGTTTGGCGACGATGATGAAGTGAAGGCCAGCCAACGAGAGCATACAGGTCGCAGTGGTGGGTTGTATATGGGGCTTTGGTGACAAAACGGATGGCACTGTGATAGACTGCATCCAGCTTGTTGAGTAGGGTATTGGAGGCTATTTTGTAAATGACATCGCCGAAGTCGAGGATTGGTAGGATGGTCAGTTTTACGAGGGTATGTTTGGCAGCATGAGTGAAGGATGCTTTGTTGCGAAATAGGAAGCCAATTCTAGATTTCACTTTGGATTGGAGATGATTGATGTGAGTCTGGAAGGAGAGTTTACAGTCTAACCAGACACCTAGGTATTTGTAGTTGTCCACAAATTCTAAGTTAGAACCGTCCAGAGAAGTGATGCTGGATGGGCGGGCAGGTGCAGGCAGCGATCGGTTGAAGAGCATACATTTAGTTTTACTTGTGTTTAGGAGCAGTTGGAGACCACGGAAGGAGAGTTGAATGGCATTGAAGCTCGTCTGGAGGGTTGTTAACACAGTGTCCAAAGAAGGGCCAGAAGTATACAGAATGGTGTCGTCTGCGTAGAGGTGGATCAGAGATTCACCAGCAGCAAGAGCGACATCATTTATGTATACAGAGAAAAGAGTTGGCCCAAGAATTGAACCCTGTGGTACCCCCATAGAGACTGCCAGATTGAGTCACTCACCTGCTCTGGATAATCTCAGTTCCTCTCATCCAGTGGAAGGCGGGGGTGGGGAACCCCGAAGCGGAGCACTCCAACACAGCATCTCTCCCCAGGAGGGAGGTCACTCTCTGGGGCTGCTGGAGGAAAACAAGGCCCCTGGTGGTTCCAGGCTCTGGAGAGAGAGAGAGAGAGAGAGAGAGAGAGAGAGAGAGAGAGAGAGAGAGAGAGAGAGAGAGAGAGAGAGAGAGAGAGAGAGAGAGAGAGAGAGAGAGAGAGAGAGAGAGAGAGAGAGAGAGAGAGAGAGAGAGAGAGAGAGAGAGAGAGAGGAGAGAGAGAGAGAGAGAGAGAGAGAGAGAGAGAGAGAGAGAGAGAGAGAGAGAGAGAGAGATGAGTGTTGAGTAGGGCCAATAGTTGGCTTTTATTTGGAAAATTAAAATTAGTGGCTGGTTAAACTAGTGGCTGGTTATACTAGTGGCTGGTTAAACTAGTGGCTGATTATAATAGTGGCTGGTTAAACTAGTGGCTGTTTAAACTAGTGGCTGGTTATACCAGTGGCTGGTTAAACTAGTGGTTGGTTATACTAGTGGCTGGTTAAACTAGTGGCTGGTTACACTAGTGGCTGGTTAAACTAGTGGCTGGTTATAATAGTGGCTGGTTAAACTAGTGGCTGGTTAAAGTAGTGGATGGTTATAATAGTGGCTGGTTAAACTAGTGGATGGTTATAATAGTGGCTGGTTAAACTAGTGGATGGTTATAATAGTGGCTGGTTAAACTAGTGGCTGGTTATACCAGTGGCTGGTTAAACTAGTGGTTGGTTATACTAGTGGCTGGTTAAACTAGTGGCTGGTTATACTAGTGGCTGGTTAAACTAGTGGCTGGTTAAACTAGTGGCTGGTTAAACTAGTGGCTGGTTAAACTAGTGGATGGTTATAATAGTGGCTGGTTAAACTAGTGGCTGGTTATAATAGTGGCTGGTTAAACTAGTGGCTGGTTAAACAGTGGCTGGTTATAACAGTGGCTGGTTAAACTAGTGGCTGGTTAAACTAGTGGCTGGTTAAACTAGTGGCTGGTTATAATAGTGGCTGGTTAAACTAGTGGCTGGTTAAACTAGTGGCTGGTTATAATAGTGGCTGGTTAAACTAGTGGCTGGTTAAACTAGTGGCTGGTTATAATAGTGGCTGGTTAAACTAGTGGCTGGTTAAACTAGTGGCTGGTTATACCAGTCGCTAGTTAAACTAGTGGTTGATTATAACAGTGGCTGGTTATAATAGTGGCTGGTTAAACTAGTGACTGGTTGAACTAGTGGCTGGTTAAACAGTGGCTGGTTATAATAGTGGCTGGTTAACTAGTGGCTGGTTATAATAGTGGCTGGTTATAATAGTGGTTGGTTAAACTAGTGACTGGTTATAATGGTGGCTGGTTATAATAGTGGCTGGTTAAACTAGTGGCTGGTTATAATAGTGGCTGGTTATAATAGTGGCTGGTTAAACTAGTGGCTGGTTAAGCTAGTGGCTGGTTATAATAGTGGCTGGTTATAATAGTGGCTGGTTAAACTAGTGGCTGGTTATAACAGTGGCTGGTTATAATAGTGGCTGGTTAAACTAGTGACTGGTTAAACTAGTGGCTGGTTATAATAGTGGCTGGTTATAATAGTGGCTGGTTAAACTAGTGGCTGGTTATACCAGTGGCTGGTTATAATAGTGGCTGGTTAACCTCTTGCGTATATCCTACCACTGGGGGCGCCACAGCGCATTTTGGAAAAAATTCGTTCCCATTTTCAATGGCCTACTAATCAAACTCAGAAGCTAGGACATGCATATACTTATTTTATATGGATAGAAAACACCCTACATTTTCTAAAACTGTTTGAATGGTGTCTGTGAGTATAACAGAACTCGTATGGCAGTCAAAACCCCAAAGTGTGATTACCCTGTAAAGTTAATTTAAAATCGGTTATGACGGGTGTTTTCAAGAGATATTCATCTATAAATCTTAGATTGACAATATAAAAAAAAAAAATTGTTTTCGAATAGTAATTTATAAAATTGTAGCACTGTTTCCCGGGACGCATTTTATGAAAAAATAGTTAGCCAACGTCAGGTGCCGATGTAAAATGCTGTTTTTATATAGAAATATGACCTTTATTGAACAAAAGATTGCATGCTGTGTGTAACATGATGTCCTAGGTGTGTCATCTGATGAAGTTTGTAAAAGGTTAGTGCTGCATTTAGCTGTTTTTTGGTTATATGTGATGCATGTGCCTGGTCGGAAAATTCATATGATGCTACTTTTACCATGTACTCCTCTAACATAATCTAATATTGTGCTTTTCCTGTAAAACCTTTTTGAAATCGGACAACGAGGGTCGATTCAAGAGAGGTGTATCTATAAAACGATATGAGACAGTCCTATATTTGAAAAAAAAAAATATTGAATTTCGTTATGCTAATGTCGCTAGGAGTTTTTCGCTGGAAAATGATCCCGCTAACGGGATGAGATTCTCAAGAGTTAAACTAGTGACTGGTTAAACTAGTGACTGGTTATAATTGTGGCTGGTTAAATTAGTGGTTGGTTAAACTAGTGGCTGGTTAAACTAGTGGCTGGTTATAATAGTGGCTGGTTAAACTAGTGGCTGGTTATAATAGTGGCTGGTTATAATAGTGGCTGGTTAAACTAGTGGCTGGTTATACCAGTGGCTGGTTATAATAGTGGCTGGTTAAACTAGTGGCTGGTTATAATAGTGGCTGGTTATAATAGTGGCTGGTTAAACTAGTGGCTGGTTATACCAGTGGCTGGTTATAATAGTGGCTGGTTAAACTAGTGACTGGTTATAATTGTGGCTGGTTAAATAAGTGGTTGGTTAAACTAGTGGCTGGTTAAACAGTGGCTGGTCATAATAGTGGCTGGTTAAACTAGTGGCTGGTTATAATAGTGGCTGGTTATAATAGTGGCTGGTTAAACTAGTGGCTGGTTATACCAGTGGCTGGTTATAATAGTGGCTGGTTAAACTAGTGACTGGTTATAATTGTGGCTGGTTAAAATAGTGGTTGGTTAAACTAGTGGCTGGTTAAACAGTGGCTGGTTATAATAGTGGCTGGTTAAACTATTGGCTGGTTATAATAGTGGCTGGTTAAACTAGTGGCTGGTTAAAGTAGTGGATGGTTATAATAGTGGATGGTTATAATAATGGCTGGTTAAACTAGTGGATGGTTATAATAGTGGCTGGTTAAACTAGTGGCTGGTTAAACTAGTGGCTGGTTAAACTAGTGGCTGGTTAAACTAGTTGATGGTTATAATAGTGGCTGGTTAAACTAGTGGCTGGTTATAATAGTGGCTGGTTAAACTAGTGGCTGGTTAAACAGTGGCTGGTTATAACAGTGACTGGTTAAACTAGTGGCTGGTTAAACTAGTGGCTGGTTATAATAGTGGCTGGTTAAACTAGTGGCTGGTTAAACTAGTGGCTGGTTATAATAGTGGCTGGTTATAATAGTGGCTGGTTAAACTAGTGGCTGGTTAAACTAGTGGCTGGTTAAACTAGTGGCTGGTTATAATAGTGGCTGGTTATAATAGTGGCTGGTTAAACTAGTGGCTGGTTATAACAGTGGCTGGTTATAATAGTGGCTGGTTAAACTAGTGACTGGTTAAACTAGTGACTGGTTATAATTGTGGCTGGTTAAATTAGTGGTTGGTTAAACTAGTGGCTGGTTAAACAGTGGCTGGTTATAATAGTGGCTGGTTAAACTAGTGGCTGGTTAAACTAGTGGCTGGTTATAATAGTGGCTGGTTATAATAGTAGCTGTTTATACCAGTGGCTGGTTATAATAGTGGCTGGTTAAACTAGTGACTGGTTAAACTAGTGACTGGTTATAATTGCGGCTGGTTAAATTAGTGGTTGGTTAAACTAGTGGCTGGTTAAACAGTGGCTGGTTATAATAGTGGCTGGTTAAACTAGTGGCTGGTTATAATAGTGGCTGGTTATAATAGTGGCAGGTTAAACTACTGGCTGGTTATACCAGTGGCTGGTTATAATAGTGGCTGGTTAAACTAGTGACTGGTTATAATTGTGGCTGGTTAAATTAGTGGTTGGTTAAACTAGTGGCTGGTTAAACAGTGGCTGGTTATAATAGTGGCTGGTTAACTAGTGGCTGGTTATAATAGTGGCTGGTTATAATAGTGGTTGGTTAAACTAGTGACTGGTTATAATAGTGGCTGGTTATAATAGTGGCTGGTTAAACTAGGGGCTGGTTATAATAGTGGCTGGTTATAATAGTGGCTGGTTAAACTAGTGGCTGGTTAAACTAGTGGCTGGTTAAGCTAGTGGCTGGTTATAATAGTGGCTGGTTATAATAGTGGCTGGTTAAACTAGTGGCTGGTTATAACAGTGGCTGGTTATAATAGTGGCTGGTTAAACTAGTGACTGGTTAAACTAGTGGCTGGTTATAATAGTGGCTGGTTATAATAGTGGCTGGTTAAACTAGTGGCTGGTTATACCAGTGGCTGGTTATAATAGTGGCTGGTTAAACTAGTGACTGGTTAAACTAGTGACTGGTTATAATTGTGGCTGGTTAAATTAGTGGTTGGTTAAACTAGTGGCTGGTTATAATAGTGGCTGGTTAAACTAGTGGCTGGTTATACCAATGGCTGGTTATAATAGTGGCTGGTTAAACTAGTGACTGGTTATAATTGTGGCTGGTTAAAATAGTGGTTGGTTAAACTAGTGGCTGGTTAAACAGTGGCTGGTTATAATAGTGGCTGGTTAACTAGTGGCTGGTTATAATAGTGGCTGGTTATAATAGTGGTTGGTTAAACTAGTGACTGGTTATAATAGTGTCTGGTTATAATAGTGGCTGGTTAAACTAGTGGCTGGTTAAACTAGTGGCTGGTTAAACTAGTGGCTGGTTAAACTAGTGGCTGAGTAAACTAGTGGCTGGTTATAATAGTGGCTGGTTAAACTAGTTGCTGGTTAAACTAGTGTCTGGTTATACTAGTGGCTGGTTAAACTACCGGCTGGTTAAACTACCGGCTGGTTAAACTAGTGGCTGGTTAAACTACCGGCTGGTTAAACTAGTGGCTGGTTAAACTAGTGGCTGGTTAAACTAGTGGCTGGTTATAATAGTGGCTGGTTAAACTAGTGGCTGGTTATAATAGTGGCTGGTTATAATAGTGGCTGGTTATAATAGTGGCTGGTTAAACTAGTGGCTGGTTAAACTAGTGGCTGGTTAAACTAGTGGCTGGTTATAATAGTGGCTGGTTATAATAGTGGCTGGTTAAACTAGTGGCTGGTTATAATAGTGGCTGGTTAAACTAGTGACTGGTTAAAATAGTGACTGGTTACAATTGTGGCTGGTTAAATTAGTGGTTGGTTAAACTAGTGGCTGGTTAAACAGTGGCTGGTTATAATAGTGGCTGGTTAAACTAGTGGCTGGTTAAACAGTGGCTGGTTAAACTAGTGGCTGGTTATAATAGTGGCTGGTTAAACAGTGGCTGGTTAAACTAGTGGCTGGTTATAATAGTGGCTGGTTAAACTAGTGGCTGGTTAAACTAGTGAATGGTTATAATAGTGGCTGGTTAAACTAGTGGCTGGTTAAACTAGTGAATGGTTAAACTAGTGGCTGGTTATAATAGTGGCTGGTTAAACTAGTGGCTCGTTATAATAGTGGCTGGTTATAATAGTGGCTGGTTAAACTAGTGGCTGGTTATAATAGTGGCTGGTTATAATTGTGTGGTTGTCAGTGGATGAATGACTACATATTTCAATGGGAAACATCATCTGAATCATTTTGTCAAAAGGCTCAAAATGTTTAATTCATTCTCATCCCGAGGCCAGTATGTCCTTAGGCGTTTTTACGTCACTGTAACGTTTTTTTGCGCCAGAATATCCCCATGAGATTTATTCACTTACATTTTATTTTTGTTACCTCTGTCTGTTCCTTTAATGTTATTTTTCTTTGTGTTGTCTCATCTCCTAACAAGCCCTGTGGTTCATATAGAACTTTCTGAACAAGAGACAAAAGACTGTTGCTGAGGGCAAATACAAGGTAAATTGGGAACAACACACACTACGGAGGGAACAACACACTACGGAGGGAACAACACACACTAAGGAGGGAACAACACACTAAGGAGGGAACAACACACTAAGGAGGGAACAACACACTACGGAGGGAACAACACACACTAAGGAGGGAACAACACACTAAGGAGGGAACAACACACACTAAGGAGGGAACAACACACACTAAGGAGGGAACAACACATTAAGGAGGGAACAACACACTATGGAGGGAACAACACACTACGGAGGGAACAACACACACTACGGAGGGAACAACACACTAAGGAGGGAACAACACACTATGGAGGGAACAACACACACTAAGGAGGGAACAACACACTAAGGAGGGAACAACACACTATGGAGGGAACAACACACACTAAGTAGGGAACAACACACACTAAGGAGGGAACAACACACACTAAGTAGGGAACAACACACACTAAGGAGGGAACAACACACTAAGGAGGGAACAACACACACTACGGAGGGAACAACACACTAAGGAGGGAACAACACACACTAAGGAGGGAACAACACACACTAAGGAGGGAACAACACACTAAGGAGGGAACAACACACACTAAGGAGGGAACAACACACACTAAGGAGGGAACAACACACTATGGAGGGAACAACACACACTAAGGAGGGAACAACACACACTAAGGAGGGAACAACACACACTATGGAGGGAACAACACACACTAAGGGAACAACACACTAAGGAGGGAACAACACACACTACGGAGGGAACAACACACTACGGAGGGAACAACACACACTAAGGAGAGAACAACACACTAAGGAGGGAACAACACACTAAGGAGGGAACAACACACACTAAGGAGGGAACAACACACACTATGGAGGGAACAACACACACTATGGAGGGAACAACACACTAAGGAGGGAACAACACACACTAAGGAGGGAACAACACACACTAAGGGAACAACACACTAAGGAGGGAACAACACACTAAGGAGGGAACAACACACTATGGAGGGAACAACACACACTAAGGAGGGAACAACACACACTATGGAGGGAACAACACACACTAAGGGAACAACACACTAAGGAGGGAACAACACACACTAAGGAGGGAACAACACACACTAAGGGAACAACACACTAAGGAGGGAACAACACACTATGGAGGGAACAACACACACTAAGGAGGGAAAAACACACACTAAGGAGGGAACAACACACACTAAGGAGGGAACAACACACTAAGGAGGGAACAACACACACTACGGAGGGAACAACACACTAAGGAGGGAACAACACACACTAAGGGAACAACACACTAAGGAGGGAAAAACACACACTAAGGAGGGAACAACACACACTAAGGAGGGAACAACACACTATGGAGGGAACAACACACTAAGGAGGGAACAACACACTAAGGAGGTAACAACACACACTAAGGAGGGAACAACACACTAAGGAGGGAACAACAAACATCACTGTGGGGTAACATAAGCCACAATGCATTCCTTCTACATCCTTATATCTTAGCATGTCACAACAGCGTCTCGACAAACCTGAACTGTTTAAGACACCCAATTCAGAAAATCCAACTCCAGTTACCACAACACTGGGGGATTTCTCCAGTCACCACAACACTGGGGGATTTCTCCAGTCACCACCACACTGGGGGATTTCTCCAGTCACCACAACACTGGGGGATTTCTCCAGTCACCACCACACTGGGGGATTCCTCCAGTCACCACCACACTGAGGGATTTCTCCAGTCACCACAACACTGGGGGATTTGTCCAGTCACCACCACACTGAGGGATTTGTCCAGTCACCACCACACTGGGGGAAATGTCCAGTCACCACTACACTGAGGGATTTCTTCAATGTGATTGTGATTGTTCTCACTTCAATTCCTGCAATTTAGATCCAGACCTGATTGTATTTCCCCAACAACACAAAGTGCAGGCAGGGCCATGTAGTCAGTGGTTTATCTGACAGAAAGGGAGATGGAGGGTGAACGTGTGTGTGTGTGTGTTTGTGTGCGTGTGTGTGTGTGTGTGTCAGGTAGACTGAGGGTTCAGGGCTCCAGAGCAATTGGCTGTGAGATAGAACTGAAATGGCCCTCCATAAGCCTTTGTTTCCTCAGGCATACAAAGCAACTGAAGAGGTAGTTAAATGCATGTGTGTGTGTGTGTGTGTGTGTGTGTGTGTGTGTGTGTCTATAAGTGTCTGTGTATGTGTGTGCATAAGTGTGTGTGTCTATAAGTGTCTGTGTATGTGTGTGCATAAGTGTGTGTCCATAAGTGTGTGTGTGTGTGCATAAGTATATGTGTGTGTGTGTCTATAAGTGTGTGTGTGTGCATAATTGTGTGTGTGTGTGTGTGTGTATGTGTGTGTGCCCATAAGTGTGTGTGTGTGTGCGCATAAGTGTGTGTGGGTGTATGTGTGTGTCCATAAGTGTGTGTGTGTGTGTGTGTGTGTGTGTGTGTGTGTGTGTGCATCAGTGTGTGTGTGCGTGCGCGTGCGTGCGTGCGAGTGTGTGTGTGTGTGTGCGTGTGCGTGCGTGTGTGTGTGTGCGCATAAGTGTTTATGTGTTTGACTGGATAAATTAGATCCATGTCACATGACCCATTTGTATAGCAGGAAATAGGAATCTTTACAAAATAAATCCTTTGATTTTACCGAAGCTTGACTAGATTTCTTTCACAGGAACAGTTGTGATAGCATGTGATTGCCATAATTTACAATACGGGCCAACAGATATGCATCTTTTGAGGGAAGACTGTGATCTGCCTAGCAGTTTTATAGCGTTCGGCTAGTAAACCGAAATGTCGCTTGTTCAAATCCCTGAGATGACAAGGTGTAAAATCTGTTGATATCCCTTTGAGCAAAGGCACTAAACCCTAATCGCTCCTTTAAGTCGCTCTGGATAAGAGTGTCTGATAAATGACTTAAACGTAAAGCTACAGTTGAAGTGGGAAGTTTACATACACCTTCGCCAAATACATTTAAACTCCGTTTTTCACAATTCCTGACATTTAATCCTAGTAAAAAAAAATCCCTGTCTTAGGTCAGTTATGATCACCACTTTATTTTAAGAATGTGAAATGTCAGAATAATAGTAGAGAGAATGATTTATTTCAGCTTTCATCACATTCCCAATGGGTCAGAAGTTTACATACACTCAATTAATATTTGGTAGCATTGCCTTTAAATTGTTTAACTTTGGTCAAACGTTTCGGGTAGCCTTCCACAAGCTTCCCACAATAAGTTGGGGGAATTTTGGCCCATTCCTCCTGACAGAGCTGGTGTAACTGAGTCAGCTTTGTAGTCCTCCACACTTTTTCAGTTCCGCCCACAAATTTTCTGTAGGATTGAGGTCAGGGCTTTGTGATGGCCAGTCCAATACCTTGACTTTGTTGTCCTTAAGCCATTTTGCCACAACTTTGGAAGTATGCTTGGGGTCATTGTCCATTTGGAAGACCCGTTTGTGGACCAAGCTTTAACTTCCTGACTGATGTCTTGAGATGCTGCTTCAATATATCCACATAATTTTCCTTCCTCACGACGCCATCTATTTTGTGAAGTGCACCAGTCTCTCCTGCAGCAAATCACCCCCACAACATGCTTCACGGTTGGGATGGTGTTCTTCGGCTTGCAAGCCTCCCCCTTTTTCCTCCAAACATAACGATGGTCATTATGGCCAAACAGTTCTATTTTTGTCAAGCAAAGAGGCACTGAGTTTGAAGGTAGGCCTTGAAATACATCCACAGGTACACCTCCAATTGACTCAAATGATGTCAATTAGCCTATCAGAAGCTTCTAAAGCAATGACAGAATTTTCTGGAATTTTCCAAGCTGTTTAAAGGCACAGTCAACTTAGTGTATGTTAACTTCTGACTCACTGGATTTGTGATACAGTGAATTATAAGTGAAATAATCTGTCTGTTATCAACTGTTGGAAAAATGACTTGTGTCATGCACAAAGTAGATGTCCTAACCAACTTGCCAAAGCTATAGTTTGTTAAGAAAACATTTGTGGAGTGGTTGAAAAAACGAGTTTTAATGATTCCAACCTAAGTTGTATGTAAACTTCCTATTTCAACTGTATCTATATTGTAATGTGAAGATCCACAACAAGTAGCAGTAACTCACTGTGAATGGAACTGGGAATAAAATGTCTCATGGCATTTGCATCAACAGTGAATAAACCTACATTTCCCTGTATGCCATAGTGAATGGGACGGGGAATGAAATGGTGTGGCATTGGAGCACGAAAACATTTGAAGGAACAAATATAAAATCGAAAAACTGGCAGTAGGTTGAAACAACATCTTTGTTATACAATGCTGCCTGGTGAACAACCCCACTACCACATGTATAATTAAAGCTACAACTAATGTCTTCAACACAGTGGCCTGTTGTCTGCGTCTCAAAGCTCGGCCGGCTAGGTTCTAATGGGGTTAAACAGTTCAACTAAGCTCATGAGTCATTTTTCAGATATATTCTTCAATGATTAAAGCCTCAAAACAATGATTAAAGCCTAAAAACACTGATTAAAGGCAAACAAAAAAAAACAATGATTAAAGCCTTAAAACTATGATTAAAGCCTAAACGGATGTTTGAGTCCCACGTTGCCTCCTTAATCTCTTAACATCTTGGTGGACACGGGTGTTGAATCAGGCAGATCTAGCAGGTAGCCAAGTGGTCAGAGTGTTGGGCCAGTAACTGGAAGGTTGCTGGATCAAATACCTGAGCTGACAAGGTAAAAATCTGCCGTTCTGCCCCTGTGCAAGGCAGTTAACCCCCTGTTCCCTGGGTGTCGTGGATGTCGATTAAGGCAGCCCCCCCCCCCCCCCCCCGGCATCGCTCTGATTCAGAGGGGTTGGATTAAATGTGAAAGCATCAACTAGGTATCCGCCTTTACCAGGCACAGAGACAGCTGTCAGCACAATAACGCGCCATGCCAGGAGAGAGTTAGCACTCACAATGAGGAGACTAAGCTTGTGTCCCAAATGGCTCCCTATTTCCTACATAGTGCAATACTTTTGACGGTTAACCTTGCACCATTCCATCTCTGATAGGGAGGAACACGCCGAATTGATTACAACTGGAACTATCAAAGGAGACCGTCAGATGGACACATTGTCATTGTCTAGCTAGTCAACCGGTATGTGAATTTGGATGAGCACCCTCTTCCCTTCTCGCTCGGCAGCTTGGAATAGCTATTGATACTTGCACATGCTCAGTGAGAGCCTCCTGCTGGCAGTACCTGCTGTAATGGTAACAGCTAGGGTTGTTACCATAGAGGTCCGTTTAAATGAAGTATTCTAATTCCCAATTCTATCGTTATCACTGATCACCATGGAAACGTTAAAATGCTATGCTCACTTTTCCAGCGGGCAAAACGTTATACAAGTCCATCCACTCTATTGAGAACCCAGAAGTACTTCATCTCCCTCTATGATGTTGTGTCTCTGGCGGCAAAGGTCACAGACCTCAGGAGAGAGAGAGATGATATGATCTGTCTGTCTGTCTGTCTGTCTGTCTGTCTGTCTGTCTGTCTGTCCCTCAATGTGATCAAGACAAAGGAGATGATTGTGGACTACAGGGAAAAAAAGGACCGAGCACGCCCCTATTCTCATCGATGGGGCTGTAGTAGAACAGGTTGAGAGCTTCAAGTTCCTTGGTGTCCACATCACCAACAAACTAACATGGTCCAAGCACACCAAGACAATCGTGAAGAGGGCACGACAAAACCTATTCCCCCTTAGGAGACCGAAAAGATTTGGCATGGATCCTCAGATCTTCAAAAGGTTTTACAGCTGCACCATCGAGAGCATCCTGACTGGTTGCATCACCGCCTGATATGGCAACTGCTAAGCCTCCAACTGCAAGCCACTACAGAGGGTAGTACGAACGGCCCATTACGTCACTGGGGCCAAGCTTCCTGCCATCCAGGACCTCTATACCAGGCGGTGTCAGTGGAAGGCCCTAAAAAGGGTCAAAGACTCCAGCCACCCTAGTCACAGACTGTTCTCTCTGCTACCGCATGGCAAGCGGTACTGGAGTGCAAAGTCTAGGTCCAAGAGGCTCCTAAACAGCTTCTACCCCCAAGCCATAAGACTCCTGAACATCTAGTTAAATGGCTACCCAGACTATTTAAATCCCCCCCCCCTCCCCTCCCCTATCCATACCACTGCCACTCTCTGTTGTCATCTTTGCATAGTCACTTTAATGACCCCATTGAAGTCGGAAGTTTACATACACTTGGAGTCATTAAAACTCGTTTTTCAACCACTCCAAAAAAATTATTGTTATCAAACCATAGTTTTGGCAAGTCAGTTAGGACATCTACTTTGTGCATGACACAAGTAATTTTTCCAACAATTGTTTACAGACAGATTATTTCACTTATAATTCACTGTATCACAATTCCCGTGGGTCAGAAGTTTACTTACACTAAGTTGACTGTGCCTTAAAACAGCTTGGAAAATTCCAGAAAATGATATCATGGCTTTAGAAGCTTCTGATAGGCTAATTGACATCATTTGAGTCAATTGGAACTGTACCTGTGGATGTATTTCAAGGCCTACCTTCAAACTCAGTGCATTTTTGCTTGACATCATGGGAAAATCAAAAGAAATCAGCCAAGACCTCCACAAGTCTAGTTCATCCTTGGGAGCAATTTCCAAATGCCTGAAGGTACCACGTTCATCTGTACAAACAATAGTACGCAAGTATAAACACCATGGGACCATGCAGCTGTCATACCGCTCAGGAAGGAGACGCGTTCTGTCTCCTAGAGATGAACGTACTTTGGTGCGAAAAGTGCAAATCAATCCCAGAACAACAGCAAAGGACCTTGTGAAGATGCTGGAGGAAACAGGTAGAAACGTATCTGTATCCACAGTAAAACGAGTCCTATGTCGACATAACCTGAAAGGCCGCTCAGCAAAGAAGAAGCCGCTGCTCCAAAACCACCATAAAAAAGCCAGACTATGGTTTGCAACTGCACATGAGGACAAAGATTGTACTTTTTGGAGAAATGTCCTCTGGTCGGATGAAACAAAAACAGAACTGTTTGGCCATAATGACCATCGTTATGTTTGGAGGAAAAAGGGGGAGGCTTGCAAGCCAAAGAACACCATTCCAACCATGAAGCATGGGGGTGGCAGCATCATGTTGTGGGGGAGATTTTCTGCAGGAGGGACTGGTGCACTTCACAAAATAGATGGCATCATGAGGGAGGAAAATGATGTGGATATATTGAAGCAACATCTCATGACATCAGTCAGGAAGTTAAAGCTTGGTCGCAAATGGGTCTTCCAGATGGACAATGACCCCAAGCATACTTGCAAAGTTGTGGCAAAGGACAACAAAGTCAAGGTATTGGACTGTCCATCACAAAGCCCTGACCTCAATTTTTGGGCGGAACTGAAAAGGTGTGTGCGATCAAGGAGGCCTACAAACCTGACTCAGTTACACCAGATCTGTCAGGAGGAATGGGCCAAAATTCACCCAACTTATTGTGGGAAGCTTTTGGAAGGCTAACCGAAACATTTGACCCAAGTTAAACAATTTAAAGGCAATGCTACCAAATACTAATTGAGTGTATTTAAACTTCTGACCCACTGGGAATATGATGAAAGAAATTAAAGCTGAAATAAAACATTCTCTCTACTATTATTCTGACATTTCACATTCTTAAAATAAAGTGGTGACCCTAACTGACCTAAGACAGGGCATTTTTACTAGGGTTAAATGTCAGGAATTGTGAAAAACTGAGTTTAAATGTATTTGGCTAAGGTGTATGTAAACGTCCGACTTCAACTGTACATACTACCTCAACTAACCGGTGCCCCCGCACACTGACTCTGTACCAGCACCCCCCTGTATATATATTGTTATTTTTTACTGCTGCTCTTTAACTACTTGTTACTTTTATCTCTTATTCTTATCCATGTTTTTTTTTTTCAACTGCACTGTTGGTTAGGGGCTCGTAAGTAAGCATTTCACTTTAAGGTTGTATTCTGTTGTATTCGGCGCATGTGACTAATTTGATTTGATCTCCAGAGAGAACAGACCTGATCTGGACAGTAAAGTGTAGAAAAACAAACAAAAAAGCCCTTTACAAGATCAAGTAGATGAAGAATACAATTCTGTTGTTGTACTACACCAATTTAAAGGTCCAATGCAGCTGTTTTTCTCTAAATATCAAAAAAAAAAATTGCTTCTTAGCGAAGAACAATTTCTCAAGCTAGAATTTAGCTAGGACTGTCTGGGAGTGGTCTGAGTGGGGAGGGGAAAACGGAAAAATAGCTGTTATTGGCAGAGAGGTTGGAACTCTCTTTCTTATTGGTCTATTAACTCATTTACTGCCTGGTGATGTCACCAAAACAGGCGGAAACTTCAGGCAGTCCTTTTCAAACAGCCTTTTACACTAAAAGGGCATTATCATCATTTCCACTATTTCACAGCATTATTACAACTTTATAATGTGGAAATTGAAGTAAAACACAGAACAGTCATGTTCTTGACTACACTGGGCCTTTAAAGGTCAAACGAGGATAAACCACAGTGATTAAATTACAGGATAACCAGGCAACATCAGGGATATTCATCATGCTGGAGTTCAGTCATACACAGCGCCATACACTCAAATAAGGTCAAACAAGGCCTACTGAGCTGTAGTATAAGTGGTTTATTACGTTAAAAGGAGGATCAGCTATGGTGACTACATTACAGGATACGTAAGGGATATGTTGGAGGTTTTAAGACAGTCCACAGGGACTGGGCGATTTCTGGGTTCTAGATTTGAAAATGTACAGTATTGTGAAATGCTTTATTAACAAACCCTCAGACGGTGTCCTTCTGAGAGTAAACCATGATTATGTATTCAATGGACAGAGGATTCATCCAAAATGATATTTAACTGTATTATATTAATATCCAGTGTCACTGTCAACTACTTTAGAAGTTGATCTCAGAACCCAGAACTAAATCTTGTGTGCGCTTGCTAGCTAGTTTGATTTACCTCTGTGGGCAGAAGATTTCTGTAAAGATAGTTTAAGAAGGAGTTAGCTATTGTACCTGGCAACACGCGTAGGTCTGCATCACTGCCGGTGCGGGCGCTGCCAGGGTTGTCTGCCAGGCAGCGGTAGGTGGCAGAGTCTGGTGGTTGAACCTTGCTAACCTGGAGCGATCCAGAGGGCAGTACCACCACTCTGCTCTCCGGGGTTAAGGTGAGGGGCAGGTCCTCTCTGTTCTTCTGCCAGCGTACCACGGGCATGGGATCACCAGTCACCTCACAGCGCAGCAGAGCCGTGTCACCCAGGTAGGAGGACACTGACTCTGTAGGGACCACCAGCTTCAACGGACCTGGTGGGAGAGAGGATAGATACAAAGAATTAGATACTGACTCTGTAGGGACCCACTACTGTAGCTGACTCTGTAGGGACCCACTACTGTAGCTGACTCTGTAGGGACCCACTACTGTAGCTGACTCTGTAGGGACCCACTACTGTAGCTGACTCTGTAGGGACCCACTACTGTAGCTGACTCTGTAGGGACCCACTACTGTAGCTGACTCTGTAGGGACCCACTACTGTAGCTGACTCTGTAGGGACCCACTACTGTAGCTGACTCTGTAGGGACCCACTACTGTAGCTGACTCTGTAGAGACCCACTACTGTAGCTGACTCTGTAGAGACCCACTACTGTAGCTGACTCTGTAGGGACCCACTACTGTAGCTGACTCTGTAGGGACCCACTACTGTAGCTGACTCTGTAGGGACCCACTACTGTAGCTGACTCTGTAGGGACCCTCTGTAAGAACAGAGAGGACCTGCCCCTCACCTTAACACCAGAGAGCAGAGTGGTGGCACTGCCCTCTGGATCTCATAGGGCTCTGGTCAAAAGTAGTGCACTATATAGGGAATAGGGTTCCATAGGGCTCTGGTCAAAAGTAGTGCACTATATATAGGGAATAGGGTTCCATAGGGCTCTGGTCTAAAGTAGTGCACTATATAGGGAATAGGGTTCCATAGGGCTCTGGTCAAAAGTAGTGCACTATATAGGGAATAGGGTTCCATGGTGCTCTGGTCTAAAGTAGTGCACTATATAGGGAATAGGGTGTCATTTGGGATGCAATCACAGTGAGAGTTCCTAACAGTGAGAGAGACGGTAGCCGTGACCGAATATCCATATGTGCGACCTAAATAGTAGGCTGTTTGAATATGAGGAAAATAAACGTTTTATATAATGTGATATTTCGAAGTTATTTTAAATGGCAGGATGTCGTACATATTTCGGCTTTGACATCGACATGGCAGTGAACCAATAGCGGGAAACAACGCAATCGCACATGATGCATTCTTCGTAAATTATAGTAGAACGCTTCCTAGTTTGTGATTTTTAATTTTTAAATGGGGTATGCAGTAAATACCCAGATGTCATTTCAGCTCTTTGTCTAGTAGAATTTACTGCAAACTTTTCTGGAATTGGACTGCTACATCTGGAAGAGAGGGAGGGCTGCGAGTTTTGATAGCTACATCTGGAAGAGGGAGGGCTGAGAGTTTTGATAGCTACATCTGGAAGAGGGAGGGCTGAGGGTTTTGATAGCTACATCTGGAAGAGAGGGGGGCTGAGAGTTTTGATAGCTACATCTGGAAGAGGGGAGGGCTGCGAGTTTTAATAGCTACATCTGGAAGAGGGAGGGCTGAGAGTTTTGATAGCTACATCTGGAAGAGGGAGGGCTGAGAGTTTTGATAGCTACATCTGGAAGAGGGGAGGGCTGAGAGTTTTGATAGCTCGATCTGGAAGAGGGAGAGCTGAGAGTTTTGATAGCTACATCTGGAAGAGGGGAGGGCTGAGAGTTTTGATAGCTACATCTGGAAGAGAGGGGGGCTGAGAGTTTTGATAGCTACATCTGGAAGAGGGGAGGGCTGAGGGTTTTGATAGCTACATCTGGAAGAGGGAGGGCTGAGAGTTTTGATAGCTACATCTGGAAGAGAGGGGGGCTGAGGGTTTTGATAGCTACATCTGGAAGAGGGGAGGGCTGCGAGTTTTGATAGCTACATCTGGAAGAGGGAGGGCTGAGAGTTTTGATAGCTACATCTGGAAGAGAGGGGGGCTGAGAGTTTTGATAGCTACATCTGGAAGAGGGAGGGCTGAGAGTTTTGATAGCTACATCTGGAAGAGAGGGGGGCTGAGGGTTTTGATAGCTACATCTGGAAGAGAGGGGGGCTGAGAGTTTTGATAGCTACATCTGGAAGAGGGAGGGCTGAGAGTTTTGATAGCTAGATGTCTTCAAGAACACAACACAACAACCTGGAAGGAGGTGAATAGTTAAGCTTCTGTGGTGATGTTTTTTTGTTCTCATTAAAATGATCACGACTATTTCATCTTACATCTTTGAAAAAAGATTTACAGCATTTTTCTATTGGAAAGATTTAGCTAGGTCCCGCCCTTTTTTTTCAACCTGTCCAATAGAAAACGTTATGTTGAAAGTAATGGTAAACTGTCAAGTACGTTTTCACTTTAGCTAAAGAAAGTTCACACATCTCTACTTTGCTCATGTTTTGGTTAATGTTATACTTCATTTATGTCTTTTTAAGGATCTATGTGAAGGAGTGTGAGCTGGACGGGCAGCTGTCACCTGCTTGGGTGGAAAAAATGGTTTAAGAACTTTAGGTTTAAGCAAAAATACACTGCAGCTGTGAGCTCCTCTCCCTTCCAGAAGGTTCCAGATGTGGAGGTGGTAGGAGACTGCCAGGAAGGCACACTTTGTGGTCATTTTAGAGGCCATGATTAAGAAGTAGTTTTATGTATTTTGTATGTATTTTATTAATAACTATTCATTTCTTTTTTGATTAAGTCTTTTTTTTTTACCCAACGTGGAAACAGGTGCATTGTTACAAAAGCATAGTAACAATTAGACTGAGCTATCTTGTTACAGGAACATAATCAAAATTAGACTGAGCCATGTTGTTACAGGAGCATAGTAACAATTAGACTGAGCCATGTTGTTACAGGAGCATAGTAACAATTAGACTGAGCCATGTTGTTACAGGAGCATAGTAACAATTAGACTGAGCCATCTTGTTACAGGAGCATAGTAACAATTAGACTGAGCCATGTTGTTACAGGAGCATAGTAACAATTAGACTGAGCCATGTTGTTACAGGAGCATAGTAACAATTAGACTGAGCCATCTTGTTACAGGAGCATAGTAACAATTAGACTGAGCCATGTTGTTACAGGAGCATAGTAACAATTAGACTGAAACAATAGAGAAACGTGCACACTGCTCTTGCTTGTATAACTTTTTACTTTACTTTATGTCCATTGCTCGTGTTTCTTGGCCAAAGTAAGTCTCTTCTTATTATTGGTGTTCTTTAGTAGTGGTTAAATTTCAGCATTTTGACTATGAAGGCCTGATTCACACAGTCTCCTCTGAACAGTTGATGTTGAGATGTGTCTGTTACTTGAACTCAGTGAAGTATTTATTTGAGCTGCAATTTCTGAGGCTGGTAACTCTAATTAACTTATCCTCTGTAGCAACTCTGGGTCTTCCTTTCCTGTGGCGGTCCTCATGAGAGCCAGTTTCATAGCGCTTGATGGTTTTTGCAACTGCCCTTGAAGAAACTTTTAAAGTTCATGACATTATCAGGATTGACAGACCTTCATGTCTTAAAGTAATGATGGAATTTCATTTCTCTTTGCTTATTTGAGCTGTTCTTGCCATAATATGGACTTGGTCTTTTACCAAATAGGGTTATCTTCCTTATGCCTAAGGGCTATCTTCATTATACCTCCACTTTGTTACAACACAACTGATTGGCTCAAACACATTAAAACCTCTTAAGGATCTCTTAAGGATTTTTTTAAATGTTCGGCCTAAAATGACACACCCAAATTTAACCTCTCTAGGGTAGGGGGCAGTATTTTCACATCCGGATAAAAAATGTACCCGATTTAATCTGGTTATGACTACTGCCCAGAAACTAGAATATGCATATAATTGTTTGATTTGGATAGAAAACACCCTAAAGTTTCTAAAACTGTTTGAATGGTGTCTGTGAGTATAACAGAACTCATATGGCAGGCAAAAACCTGAGAAGATTCTGTACAGGAAGTGCCCTCTCTGGCCTTCTACACTCTCTTTATTGAAAACTGAGGATCTCTGCTGTAACGTGACACTTTCTGAGGCTCCCATAGGCTCCCAGAAGGCGCCAGAACGTTGAATGATGACTTTGCAGCGCATGGCTGAAAAACAGTAGCGCATTTGGTAAGTGGTCAATCTGAGAACAATGAGACGGGTGTGCGCATGCACGTGAAGAGTCCATTTTAGATTTTGAGTCTTTGAACGGAAAGGAAGACTCCCGGTCGGAATATTATCGCTTTTTTACGAGAAAAATCGCGTAAAATTTGATTTTAAACAGCGTTTGACATGCTTCGAAGTACGGTAATGGAATATTTTGATTTTTTTTGTCACGATACGCGTCCGCGCGTCACCGTTCGGATAGTGTCTTGAACGCAAGAACAAAACAGAGGATATTTGAACATAACTATGGATTATTTTGAACCAAAACAACATTTATGGATGAAGTAGAAGTCCTGGGAGTGCATTCTGACGAAGAACAGCAAAGGTAATCCAATTTTTCTTATAGTAAATCTGAGTTTGGTGAGTGCCAAACTTGGTGGGTGTCAAAATAGCTAGCCCGTGATGGCAAGCTATCTACTCAGAATATTGGAAAATGTGCTTTTGCCGAAAAGCTATTTTAAAATCGGACACCGCGATTGCATAAAGGAGTTCTGTATCTATAATTCTTAACGTTTGTAAATGTTTATCGTGAGTAATTTAGTAAATTCACCGGAAGTTTGCGGTGGGTATGCTAGTTCTGAACGTCACATGCTAATGTAAAAAGCTGTTTTTTTATATAAATATGAACTTGATTGAACAAAACATGCATGTATTGTATAACATAATGTCCTAGGAGTGTCATCTGATGAAGATCATCAAAGGTTAGTCCTGCATTTAGCTGTGGTTTTGTTTTTTGTGACATTATATGCTAGCTTGAAAAATGGGTGTCTGATTATTTCTGGCTGGGTACTCTGCTGACATAATCTAATGTTTTGCTTTCGTTGTAAAGCCTTTTTGAAATCGGACAGTGTGGTTAGATTAACGAGAGTCTTGTCTTTAAAATGGTGTAAAATAGTCATATGTTTGAGAAATTGAAGTAATAGCATTTCTAAGGTATTTGAATATCGCGCCACGGGATTCCACTGGCTGTTGAGTAGGTGGGACGATTTCGTCTCACATACCCTAGAAAGGTTAACTGCCTGTAGCTCAGGTCCTGAAGCAAGGATATGCATATTCTTGGTACCATTTGAAAGGAAACACTTTGAAGTTTGTGGAAATGTGAAAGTAATGCGAGAATATAACACATTCGATCTGGTAAAAGATAATACAAGGACAAAAAAAAACATTTGTTTAGCATTTTTTTGTACCATCATCTTTGAAATGCAAGAGAAAGGCCATAATGTATTATTTCAGCCCAGGTGAAATTTAGATTTAGACTGATCCAATGAACCATTCCATTTCTCTTCAAATGTTGTATCAAGACTGCCCAAATGTGCCTAATTTGTTTATTAATACATTTTCAAGTTCATAACTGTGCACTCTCCTCAAACAATAGCATTGTATTATTTCACTGTAATAGCTACTGTAAACTGTGCAGTTAGATTAACAAGAATGTAAGGTTTCTGCCAATATCAGATATGTCTATGTTCTGGGAAATGTTACTTACAACCTCATGCTAATCGCATTAGCGTACGTTAGCTCAACTGCCCCGTGGGGGACCCACCGATCCTGAAGAAGTTTTTAAAAAAGGAAAAAAATTCCACATATTAACTTTAAACAAGGCACACCTGTTATTTGAAATGTATTCCAGGTGACTTCCTCATGAAACTGGTTGAGAGAATGCCAAGAGTGTACAAAGTTGTCATCAAGGTAAAGGGTGGCTACTTTGAAGAATCTCAAATATAAAATATGATTCCGTATGTTATTCCATAGATTTGATGTCTTCACTATTATTCTACAATGTAGAAAATAGTAAAAATAAAGAAAAACCCTGGAATGAGTAGGTGTGTCCAAACCTTTGACTGGTTCTGTATATATTATTTTATATATATATTTTATCTTATGATTTTGGAACTTCTCCTGCGACCTCATTTTCATATCAGGCGACCTCTCTCTCTCTCTCTCTCTCTCTCTCTCTCTCTCTCTTCTCTCTCTCTCTCTCTCTCTCTCTCTCTCTCTCAGGTTGATGTCATTCTACAGTCCCTCGGTCATGACTTCCTGCTGATCCTGGTGTTCTGCAAGAGAGACTACCTTGTTCTGAGTCTGAGCTTATGTCTGCCCCAGACAGGTACTGTTAAGTCCACTGTACAGTGTGATTATAGTGGAAACATGGTATTAGTGTTGTATTAGTGTGTTGTGCATGTCCAGGTTTTCCCCCCTGTGGTTTAACTGTGGTGTCCTGACCTCTAGTATTTCTGTGACAGAATCCTTAAATCCTGATTCAATCTGTACAAATCCTCTTAACAGTGTCACAGCGTCCCCTTGAAAGCAGAGATCCTACATCAAAGGTGTACAGAGTGCACTGGCAATCCAGACAGCTCCTCTGCCGCGAACTACAAAGGCTCTCTGTAGCAGCTCTGTCAGTTGCAACACAGTAATCAGTAGACTCTCTCCAGGGTCTACTCTCTCTCCAGGGTCTACTCTCTCTCCAGGGTCTACACTCTCTCCAGGGTCTACACTCTCTCCAGGGTCTACACTCTCTCCAGGGTCTACACTCTCTCCAGGGTCTACTCTCTCTCCAGGGTCTACTCTCTCTCCGGGGTCTACACTCTCTCCGGGGTCTACTCTCTCTCAAGGGTCTACTCTCTCTCCAGGGTCTACTCTCTCTCCGGGGTCTACTCTCTCTCCGGGGTCTACACTCTCTCCGGGGTCTACACTCTCTCCGGGGTCTACACTCTCTCCGGGGTCTAGACCCTCTCCGGGGTCTAGACCCTCTCCAGGGTCTATACTCTCTCTAGGGTCTACACTCTCTCCGGGGTCTACACTCTCTCCGGGGTCTACACTCTCTCCGGGGTCTAGACCCTCTCCGGGGTCTAGACTCTCTCCAGGGTCTAGACTCTCTCCAGGGTCTAGACCCTCTCCAGGGTCTAGACTCTCTCCAGGGTCTAGACCCTCTCCAGGGTCTAGACTCTCTCCAGGGTCTAGACTCTCTCCAGGGTCTAGACCCTCTCCAGGGTCTAGACCCTCTCCAGGGTCTACACTCTCTCCAGGGTCTAGACTCTCTCCAGGGTCTAGACTCTCTCCAGGGTCTACACTCTCTCCAGGGTCTAGACCCTCTCCAGGGTCTACACTCTCTCCAGGGTCTACACTCTCTCCAGGGTCTACACTCTCTCCAGGGTCTAGCCTACTAGGTATGTTGAGTAGAGGCTGCTGGGAAAGCCAACAGTCAGCCAGACAGAGAGGACTGGACTGTCTGGTATATCAGTATAAAGCTGTCAGTCAGTCAGAGAGGACTGGACTGTCTGATATATCAGTATAAAGCTGTCAGTCAGACAGAGAGGACTGGACTGTCTGGTATATCAGTATAAAGCTGTCAGTCAGACAGAGAGGACTGGACTGTCTCGTATATCAGTATAAAGCTGCCAGTCAGAGAGGACTGGACTGTCTGGTATATCATTATAAAGCTGTCAGACAGACAGAGAGGACTGGACTGTCTGGTATATCAGTATAAAGCTGTCAGTCAGACAGAGAGGACTGGACTGTCTGGTATATCAGTATAAAGCTGTCAGTCAGACAGAGAGGACTGGACTGTCTGGTATATCAGCATAAAGCTGTCAGAGCCTCATGATAGTCAATTAAAACAAAGTTCATTGGTTCGCGTACACAGTTTAGCAGATGTTATAACAGGTGTTATAACAGGTGTTATAACAGGTGGAGGGAAATGCTTGTGTTATTAGCTCCTAACAATGCAGAAAAAAATGTCAAATAAGTACAAGTACACAAATAATAATTATAATTAAAAAAAAATGAAAAACGAAATCATGAAAGTCAGAACGAAGCCAGTTAACTCAGATATCACAGTAATCCACATGTAGATACAGTCCATGGCCAACAGTATGTGGACAGCTGCTCGTCCAAAATCTCATTCCAAAATCATGGGCATTAAAATGGAGTTGGTCCCCCCTTTGCTGCTATAACAGCCTCCACTCTTCAGGGAAGTCATTAATATGGAGTTGGTCCCCCCTTTGCTGCTATAACAGTCTCCACTCTTCTGGGAAAGGCTTTCCACTAGATGTTGGAAAATTGCTGTGGGGACTTGCTTCTATTCAGGCACAAGAGCATTAGTGAGGTCGGGCACTGATGTTGGGCGATTAGGTCTGGCTCGCAGTCGGAGTTTCAATTTAACCCAAAGGTGTTCCATAGGGTTGGGATCAGGTTTCTATGCAGGCCAGTCAAGTTCTTCCACACCGATCTTGACAAACTATTTCTGTATGGACCTCACTTTGTGCACAGGGACGTTGTCATGCTGAAACAGGAAAGGGCCTTCCACAAACTGTTGCCACAAAGTTGGAAAGCACAGAATCGTCTAGAATGTCATTGTATGCTGTAGCGTTAAGATTTCCCTTCACTGGAACTAAGGGGCCCGAACCATGAAAAACAGCCCCAGACCATTATTCCTCCTCCACCAAACTTTACAGTTGGAACTATGCATTGGGGCAGGTAACGTTCTCCTGGCATCCAGCCGGCAGACGCTTGGCTCCCGACGAACAGTTTTTGTGCTGATGTTGCTTCCATAAGCATTTAGGGAACTCGGTAGTGATTGTTGCTACCGAGCACAGACGACTTCAGCACTCGGCGGACCTGTTCTGTAAGCTCGTCAACAACTAGCAGCTTGATTAAAACACATGAATAAACTTTTAAAAAAAAGGAATCTGTAAATATTACAGAGAGAGAGAGAAAGAGAGAGGGAGTAGGGGAGGGGGACAAAAGAGAGAAATTGGTTGAGCTCTGAGTTTGCTCTTTAATATTGATGAAACATTTACAACAAGGCTTGTTTAATGTTTGAATGTTCAAAGTTTTCAGGGCATGTTTAAAGTACAAACAGACGGATGTCACTGCAATCAAGGAAAAGGACCCAGCGTTGAAAGACTTGTTCTCTTTTTGTAATTATATTACCTTTACTTTAAAATGATTCCATGGATGCCGGCGCTTGTTCGTTTTTCTTTCGATTGGTTAAGTGTTGCTTCTCTTTGGTTTGCTGTATATCACCCCCTCCAGTGGAGAGAGGGGATTGTAGGGAGCGTCCAAAATGGGTCCCTATTCCTTCTATAGTGCAATACCCTTGACCAGGGCCCAGGAGGGCACTTTGTAGGGAATAGGGTGTGATTTGGAATGTAGATGTACTGTGAGGCCCTAAGAAGCCTTCAGTAGCAGATAGAGCCCTGTAGCGGCACCACAACCCTGAAGGGTCTGGTCCTCCCTAGGCTGTACAGAACCCAGTTTAAACCTGTCTGGTCCTCCCTAGGCTGTACAGAACCCAGTATAAACCTGTCTGGTCCTCCCTAGGCTGTACAGAGCCCAGTATAAACCTGTCTGGTCCTCCCTAGGCTGTACAGAACCCAGTTTAAACCTGTCTGGTCCTCCCTAGGCTGTACAGAACCCTGTTTAAACCTGTCTGGTCCTCCCTAGGCTGTACAGAGCCCAGTATAAACCTGTCTGGTCCTCCCTAGGCTGTACAGAACCCAGTTTAAACCTGTCTGGTCCTCCCTAGGCTGTACAGAACCCAGTTTAAACCTGTCTGGTCCTCCCTAGGCTGTACAGAACCCAGTATAAACCTGTCTGGTCCTCCCTAGGCTGTACAGAACCCTGTTTAAACCTGTCTGGTCCTCCCTAGGCTGTACAGAACCCTGTTTAAACCTTCTACATCCCTGAAGGGTCTGGTGTGGCTGTACAGAACCTCCCTAGGCTGTACAGAACCTCCCTAGGCTGTACAGAACCTCCCTAGGCTGTACAGAACCTCCCTAGGCTGTACAGAACCTCCCTAGGCTGTACAGAACCTCCCTAGGCTGTACAGAACCCTGTTTAAACATTCTTCACATCCATTATTCCTATCTTTTAAAACCCATTTGTTGACCCCCCCCCCCCCCTCCTTCTGTTAGCATGGATAGAAGAACACACACACACACGCACACACACACACTCACACGCATGCACACGCACGCAGGCACACACACACACACACACACAGAAACTCACACGCACACACACACAGACACACACACACACACACACACAGAAGACACAAGAGCCCTTAAACGCTGTTTTCTGTCTAATTAAACCAGTAAACAGAAGTCTTTGAAGTGATGTCACACTTAATTTAATATTTAAGCTGCTGCTATTTCATTCGCATATACAGTCTCTTTGTAGCGTTTTCCTTATCAAAGTGAAGTAGGGAGCTACAGTCACGTGAGAGTATGCATGTCTATGTCTAATTGTCTACATGCAAACAACTGTGGAGTGAATCATTTAAATTAACCTTTTAGTGCAGTGGACTAAATCAGGGTGACACAGAGTGTTTCTTCTGTAGTCTTAAACAAATCTACTTTGTAACAGAAGTATCCACCTCACACACACAGTTATGGGTTTAAAATAAAGAAGAACCCTGTACAATATCAGATATAGAGTTGATATGTATTACATTATGAGTTTGCATCCCGATATTACACTTTATATACAGTAACAGTCAAAAGTTTAGACACATCTACTCATTCCAGGGTTTTTCTTTATTTTTTACTATTTTCTATATTGTAGAATAACAGTGAAGACATCAAAACTATGAAATAACACATATGGAATCATGTAGTAACCAAAAAAGTGTTAAACAAATCAAAATATATTTTATATTTGAGATTCTTCAAAGTAGCCACCCTTTGCCTTGATGACTGCTTTGCACACTCTTGGCATTCTCTCAACCAGGTTCATGAGGTAAACACCTGAAACGCTTTTCAATTAAGAGGTGTGCCTTGTTAGAAGTTAATTTGTGTAATTTCTTTCCTTCTTAATGCATTTGAGCTAATCAGTTGTGTTGTGACAAGGTAGGGGTAGTATACAGAAGATAGCCCTATTTGGTAAAAACCAAGTCCATATTATGTTAATTAAGAACAGCTCAAATAAGCAAAGAGAAAGAACTTTGAACATTTCTTCAAGTGCAGTCGCAAAAACCATCAAGCGCTATGATGAAACTGGCTCTCATGAGGACCGCCACAGGAAAGGAAGACCCAGAGTTACCTCTGCTGCACAGGAGTTACCAGAGAACACCAATAATAAGAAGAGACTTGCTTGGGCCAAGAAACACGAGCAATGGACATTAGACCGGTGGAAATCTGTCCAGATTTGAGATTTTTGGTTCCAACTGCCGTGTCTTTGTGAGACGCAAAGTAGGTGAACGGATGATCTCCGCACGTGTTGTTCCCACCGTGAAGCATGGAGGAGGAGGTGTGATGGTGTGGGGGTGCTTTGCTGGAGACACTGTCTGTGATTTATTTAGAATTCAAGGCACACTTAACCAGCATGGCTACCACAGCATTCTGCAGCGATACGCCATCCCATCTGGCTTAGTGGGACTATCATTTGTTTTTCAGCAGGACAAATAGTAAAAAATAAAGAAAAACCCTTGAATGAGTAGGTGTGTCCAAACATTTGACTGGTACTTTATATAACAGAAGACTGAAATATAACAAACAGTTTTTTTTTTTTTTTTCTCTTTACAAACTTTTTTTTAACGATGAAATATTGGAAAATATGACTAACATTCCACCCATGAGGCCAAAGTGGCCTCGTTTGGTCAGTGACTGCTGGAAAGTGCTAACATGCAGACATATGTTTTGCAGGAATCCATTATGAGGGTCAGTCAGGAATAATATGCCAGGAGGAGCAGACAAACACCCTATAGTCTAAAAATTAACGTCCATTAGAACAAATATGGAGTAACAACTGGGAGTAGAACAACTATGGGTTGGGAAAAAAAACTCTAATAATTGAATATATATATTTATTTTTATTATACAGTTGAAGTCGGAAGTTTACATACAACTTAGGTTGGAGTCATTAAAACTTGTTTTTCAACCACTCCACAAATTTTTTCTTAACAAACTATAGTTTTGGCAAGTCGGTTAGGACATCTACTTTGTGCATGACACAAGTAATTTTTCCAACAATTCTTTACAGACAGATTATTTCACTTATAATTCACTTGAATCACAATTCGAGTGGATCAGAAGTTTATGTACACTAAGTTGACTGTGCCTTTACAGCGTGGAAAATTCTAGAAAATGATGTCATGGCTTTAGAAGCTTCTGATAGGCTAATTGACATCATTTGAGTCAATTGGAGGTGTACCTATGGATGTATTTCAAGGCCTACCTTCAAACTCTGTGCGTCTTTGCTTGACATCATGGGAAAATCAAAAGAAATCAGCCAAGACCTCAGAAAAAAAATTGTAGACCTCCACAAGTCTGGTTCATCCTTGGGAGCAATTTCCAAATGCCTGAAGGTACCACGTTCATCTGTACAAATAATAGTACGCAGTATAAACACCACGGGACCACACAGCCGTCATACCGCTCAGGAAGGAGACGTGTTCTGTCTCCTAGAGATGAACGTACTTTGGTGCGAAAAGTACAAGTCAATCCCAGAACAACAGCAAAGGACCTTGTGAAGATGCTGGAGGAAACAGGTACAAAAGTATCTATATCCACAGTAAAATGAGTCCTATATCGACATAACCTGAAAGGTTATGTCAGCAAGGAAGAAGCCACAGCTCCAAAACCGCCATAAAAAAGCCAGACTACGGTTTGCAACTGCACATGGGGACAAAGATCGTACTTTTTGGAGAAATGTCCTCTGGTCTGATGAAACAAAAATAGAACTGTTTGGCCATAATGACCATCGTTATGTTTGGAGGAAAAAGGGGGAGGCCTGCAAGCCGAAGAATACCATCCCAACCGTGAAGCATGGGGGTGGCAGCATCATGTTGTGGGGTTGCTTGGCTGCAGGAGGGACTGGCGCACTTCACAAAATAGATGGCATCATGAGGAGGAAAGTTATGTGGATATATTGAAGCAACATCTCAAGACAGTGACCCCAAGCATACTTCCAAAGTTGCGGCAAAATGGCTTAAGGACAACAAAGTCAAGGTATTGGAGTGGCCATCACAAAGCCCTGACCTCAGTCCTATAGAAAATTTGTGGGCAGAAATGAAAAGCGTGTGTGAGCAAGGAGGCCTACAAACCTGACTCAGTTACACCAACTCTGTCAGGAGGAATGGGCCAAAATACACCCAACTTATTGTGGGAAGCTACCCAAAATGTTTGACCCAAGTTAAACAATTTAAAGGCAATGATACCAAATACTAATTGAGTGTATGTAAACTTCTGACCCACTGGGAATGTGATTAAATAAATAATATCGGAAATAAATAATTCTCTCTACTATTATTCTGACATTTCACCTTCTTAAAATAAAGCAGTGATCCTAACTGACCTAAAACAGGACATTTTTACTAGGATTAAATGTCAGGAATTGTGAAAAACTGAGTTTAAATGTATTTGGCTAAGGTGTATGTAAACTTCCAACTTATATACCCATTGATTCTTGTAGAATATAACTTATAAACGCTTCCTGAGTCTAACCACTGAAGCCTGTTTCCCTGTCCACCTATCTCCCTGTCTCCCATTTTACCTGTGTACCAGTCTACCTGTCTCTCTGCCTCCCTGTCTGCCTTCCCACTGCCTCCCTGTTTCCCAGACTCTCTGTCTCCCTGTGTACTTGTGTACCTGAGTCCCTGTCTCTCTGTCTCCCTGTCTCCCTATCTACCTGTGTACCTGTCTATCTTGTCTCCCTGTGTACCTGTCACACTGTCTCCCTTTCTCTCTGTTTCCATGTCTCCCTGGATACCTGTGTACCTGTCTCTCTTTCTCCCTGTGTACCTGTCTTCCTGTGTACCTGTCTCTCTTTCTCCCTGTGTACCTGTATCCCTGTCTCCCTGTGTACCTGTCTCCCTGTCTACCTGTCTCCCTGTCTCCCTGTGTACCTGTCTACCTGTTTCCCTGTCTCCATGTGTACCTGGCTCCCTGTCTCCCTGTCTACCTGTCTCCCTGTCTCCCTGTCTACCTGTCTCCCTGTCTCCATGTGTACCTGTCTCCCTGTCTCCATGTGTACCTGTCTCCCTGTCTCCCTGAGTACCTGTCTACCTGTCTACCTGTCTCCCTGTGTACCCATTTCCCTGTCTCCCTGTCTCCCTGTCTCCATGTGCACCTGTCTACCTGTCTCCCTGTCTACCTGTCTCCATGTGCACCTGTCTACCTGTCTCCCTGTCTCCATGTGTACCTGTCTCCCTGTCTCCCTGTGTACCTGTCTCCCTGTCTCCCTGTCTCCCTGTGTACCTGTCTCCCTGTGTACCTGTCTACCTGTTTCCCTGTCTCCATGTGTACCTGTCTCCCTGTCTCCCTGTCTCCCTGTCTCCCTGTCTCCCTGTGTACCTGTCTACCTGTCTACCTGTCTCCCTGTGTACCCATTTCCCTGTCTCCCTGTCTCCCTGTCTCCATGTGTACCTGTATCCCTGTCTCCCTGTCTCCATGTGTACCTGTCTACCTGTATCCCTGTCTCCCTCCATGTGTACCTGTCTACCTGTCTCCCTGTCTCCATGTGTACCTGTCTACCTGTCTCCCTGTCTCCATGTCTACCTGTCTCCCTGTCTCCATGTGTACCTGTCTACCTGTATCCCTGTCTAACTGTCTACCTGTCTCCCTGTCTCCATGTGTACCTGTCTCCCTGTCTCCATGTGTACCTGTCTACCTGTCCACCTGTATCACTGTCTCCCTGTCTACCTGTCTCCCTATCTCCCTGTCTCCCTGTCTCCATGTGTACCTGTCTCCCTGTCTCCCTGTCTCCCTATCTCTCTGTCTCCATGTGTACCTGTCTACCTGTCCACCTGTATCACTGTCTCCCTGTCTCCATGTCTCCCTGTCTCCATGTGTACCTGTCTACCTGTCTCCCTGTGTACCTGTCTCCCTGTCTACCTGTCTCCCTGTCTCCATGTCTCCCTGTCTCCATGTGTACCTGTCTACCTGTCTCCCTGTCTCCCTGTCTCCATGTGTACCTGTCTACCTGTCTCCCTGTCTCCATGTGTACCTGTCTCCCTGTCTCCCTGTGTACCTGTCTCCCTGTCTCCCTGTCTCCCTGTGTACCTGTCTCCCTGTCTCCCTGTGTATCTCTTTCCTGTCTCCCTGTCTCCCTGTCTTCATGTCTCCCTGTCTCCATGTGTACCTGTCTACCTGTCTCCCTGTCTCCATGTGTACCTGTCTCCCTGTCTCCCTGTGTACCTGTCTCCCTGTCTCCATGTGTACCTGTGTACCTGTCTCCCTGTCTCCATGTGTGCCTGTCTCCCTGTCTCCATGTGTACCTGTCTACCTGTCGCCCTGTCTCCCTGTGTACCTGTCTCCCTGTCTCCCTGTGTACCTGTCTCCCTGTCTCCATGTGTACCTGTCTCCCTGTCTCCCTGTTTCCATGTGTACCTGTCTCCCTGTCTCCATGTGTACCTGTCTACTTGTCTCCCTGTCTCCATGTGTACCTGTCTCCCTGTCTCCCTGTCTCCCTGTCTCCCTGTCTCCATGTGTACCTGTCTCCCTGTCTCCCTGTGTACCTGTTTCCCTGTCTCCCTGTCTCCATGTGTACCTGTCTCCCTGTCCACCTGTCTCCCTGTCTCCCTGTGTACCTGTTTCCCTGTCTCCCTGTCTCCATGTGTACCTGTCTACCTGTTTTTGCTGTTTTACTTTCAACCTGACGGTGTGATAATGTGTTATTGTGGCAACAAAGCAATCTAACCACAACATCTCACTACACAAATTAATGCACACACACACACACACACACACACACACACACACACACACACACACACACACACACACACACACACATACACACATACACACACACACTCCATACTCCAAACTCCACACCTCACCCTGATACCTCGCTCGCACGTCGCACCATTTTGCACCTGCTTATCCCCTGTCATCTTGCAAACGCTGTCACCCTCCACATCCATCCCTCTATCCCTCCATCCCTCTATCCCTC
This sequence comes from Salmo trutta, assembly GCF_901001165.1. NCBI lineage: Eukaryota > Metazoa > Chordata > Actinopteri > Salmoniformes > Salmonidae > Salmo > Salmo trutta. The sequence goes on along the minus strand of NC_042971.1, from coordinate 64,898,196 downwards.
TATCATCCATCCCTCCATCCCTCCATCATCCATCCATCCATCCCTCCATCCCTCCATCCCTCTATCATCCCTCCATTCCTCCATCCGTCCATCCCTCCATCCCTCCATCCCTCCATTCCTCCATTCCTCCACCTTTCCATCCCTCTATCCCTCCATCCCTCTATCCCTCTATCCCTCCATCCCTCTATCCCTCTATCCATCCCTCTATCCATCCCTCTATCCATCCCTCTATCCATCCCTCTATCCATCCCTCTATCCATCCCTCTATCCATCCATCCCTCCATCCCTCCATCCCTCCATCCCTCCATCCCTCCATCCCTCATTCCTCCATCCCTCCATCCCTCCATCCCTCTATCCGTCCATCCCTCCATCCCTCCATCCCTCCATCCCTCCATCCCTCATTCCTCCATTCCTCCATCCCTCCATCCCTCTATCCGTCCATCCCTCCATCCCTCCATTCCTCCATCCCTCCATCCCTCTATCCGTCCATTCCTCCATTCCTCCATCCCTCCACCCCTCCACCCCTCCATCCCTCCATCCCTCCATCCCTCCATCCCTCATTCCTCGATTCCTCCATCCCTACCTCCCTCCATCGCTCTATCGTTCAATCCCTCCATCCCTCCATTCCTCCATCCCTCCATCCCTCCATCCCTCCATCCCTCTATCCGTCCATTCCTCCATTCCTCCATCCCTCCATCCCTCCATCCCTCTATCCGTCCATCCCTCCATCCCTCCATCCCTCCATTCCTCCATCCCTCCATCCCTCCATCTTTCACGCCTCGCCCTTCTCTCTGATACCTCGCTCGCACGTCGCACCATTTTGCACCTGCTTATCCCCTGTCATCTTGCAAACGCTGTCACCCTCCACATCCATCCCTCCATCCCTCATTCCTCCATCCCTCCATCCCTGGAAGAGAGGGGGGGCTGGTTGGATATGTAGAGAGAAGGGGGGCTGGTTGGATATGTAGAGAGAAGGGGGGCTGGTTGGATATGTAGAGGGGGGGGCTGGTTGGATATGTAGAGAGAAGGGGGGCTGGCTGGATATGTAGAGAGAAGGGGGGCTGGTTGGATATGTAGAGAGAAGGGGGGCTGGTTGGATATGTAGAGAGAAGGGGGGCTGGGTGGATATATATAGAGGGGGGGGCTGGTTGGATATGTAGAGAGAAGGGGGGCTGGTTGGATATGTAGAGAGAAGGGGGCTGGTTGGATATGTAGAGAGAAGGGGGGCTGGTTGGATATGTAGAGAGAAGGGGGGGCTGGTTGGATATGTAGAGAGAAGGGGGGCTGGTTGGATATGTAGAGAGAAGGGGGGCTGGTTGGATATGTAGAGAGAAGGGGGGGGCTGGTTGGATATGTAGAGAGAAGGGGGGGGCTGGTTGGATATGTAGAGAGAAGGGGGGCTGGTTGGATATGTAGAGAGAAGGGGGGCTGGTTGGATATGTAGAGAGAAGGGGGGGCTGGTTGGATATGTAGAGAGAAGGGGGGCTGGTTGGATATGTAGAGAGAAGGGGGGCTGGTTGGATATGTAGAGAGAAGGGGGGCTGGTTGGATATGTAGAGAGAAGGGGGGCTGGTTGGATATGTAGAGAGAAGGGGGGCTGGTTGGATATGTAGAGAGAAGGGGGGGCTGGTTGGATATGTAGAGAGAAGGGGGGGGGGCTGGTTGGATATGTAGAGGGGGGGCTGGTTGGATATGTAGAGAGAAGGGGGGGCTGGTTGGATATGTAGACAGAAGGGGGGCTGGTTGGATGTGTAGAGGGGGGGGCTGGTTGGATATGTAGAGAGAAGGGGGGCTGGTTGGATATGTAGAGAGAAAGGGGGGCTGGTTGGATATGTAGAGAGAAGGGGGGGCTGGTTGGATATGTAGAGAGAAGGGGGGCTGGTTGGATATGTAGAGAGAAGGGGGGCTGGTTGGATATGTAGAGAGAAGGGGGGGCTGGTTGGATATGTAGAGAGAAGGGGGGCTGGTTGGATATGTAGAGAGAAGGGGGGCTGGTTGGATATGTAGAGAGAAGGGGGGGCTGGTTAGATATGTAGAGAGAAGGGGGGCTGGTTGGATATGTAGAGAGAAGGGGGGCTGGTTGGATATGTAGAGAGAAGGGGGGGCTGGTTGGATATGTAGAGAGAAGGGGGGCTGGTTGGATATGTAGAGAGAAGGGGGGCTGGATGGATATGTAGAGAGAAGGGGGGCTGGTTGGATATGTAGAGAGAAGGGGGGGGGCTGGTTGGATATGTAGAGAGAAGGGGGGCTGGTTGGATATGTAGAGAGAAGGGGGGGGCTGGTTGGATACGTAGAGAGAAGGGGGGCTGGTTGGATATGTAGAGAGAAGGGGGGGGGCTGGTTGGATATGTAGAGAGAAGGGGGGGCTGGTTGGATATATAGAGAGAAGGGGGGGGGGCTGGTTGGATATGTAGAGAGAAGGGGGGGCTGGTTGGATATGTAGAGAGAAGGGGGGGCTGGTTGGATATGTAGAGAGAAGGGGGGCTGGTTGGATATGTAGAGAGAAGGGGGGCTGGTTGGATATGTAGAGAGAAGGGGGGCTGGGTGGATATATATAGAGGGGGGGGCTGGTTGGATATGTAGAGAGAAGGGGGGCTGGTTGGATATGTAGAGAGAAGGGGGGCTGGTTGGATATGTAGAGAGAAGGGGGGGCTGGTTGGATATGTAGAGAGAAGGGGGGGGCTGGCTGGATATGTAGAGAGAAGGGGGGCTGGATGGATTTGTAGAGAGAAGGGGGGGCTGGTTGGATATGTAGAGAGAAGGGGGGGCTGGCTGGATATGTAGAGAGAAGGGGGGCTGGTTGGATATGTAGAGGGGGGGGCTGGCTGGATATGTAGAGAGAAGGGGGGGCTGGTTGGATATGTAGAGGGGGGGGCTGGCTGGATATGTAGAGAGAAGGGGGGCTGGTTGGATATGTAGAGGGGGGGCTGGATGGATATGTAGAGAGAAGGGGGGGCTGGTTGGATATGTAGAGAGAAGGGGGGCTGGTTGGATATGTAGAGGGGGGGCTGGTTGGATATGTAGAGAGAAGGGGGGGGCTGGTTGGATATGTAGAGAGAAGGGGGGGCTGGTTGGATATGTAGAGAGAAGGGGGGCTGGTTGGATATGTAGAGAGAAGGGGGGGCTGGTTGGATATGTAGAGAGAAGGGGGGCTGGTTGGATATGTAGAGAGAAGGGGGGGGCTGGTTGGATATGTAGAGAGAAGGGGGGGCTGGTTGGATATGTAGAGGGGGGGGCTGGTTGGATATGTAGAGAGAAGTTGGATATGTAGAGAGAAGGGGGGGCTGAAGAGATATGTAGAGAGAAGGGGGGCTGGTTGGATATGTAGAGTTGTTTGATTAAAGTACTATTTGGTAGTGGGTGAAAAGCAGAAAGTTCAGGTAACCATTTAACTGTTCAGAGGTCTTATGGCTTTCGGGTAGAAGCTGTTCATGAGACTTTTGGTCCCAGACTTGGCGCTCCGGTACCTCTTGCCGTGCGGTAGCATAGAGAACAGACTGGAGTCTTTGACAATTTTTAGGGCCTTCCTCTGACACCGCCTGGTATAGAGGTCCTGTACGACAAATAGCACGGCCCCAGTGGTGTACTGGGCCGTACGCACTACCCTCTGAAGCGCCTTGCGGTCGGATGCCAAGCAGTACCAAGCGGTGATGCAGCCAGTCGAGATGCTCTCGATGGTGCAGCTGTAGAACTTTTTAACGTTCTGAGGGCCGGTGAAAAATATTTCAGCCTCCTGAGGGTGAAGAGGCGTTGTGGTACCCTCTTGTCTGACTGTTCGTGCTGAAATGACTAGGATCTGACTGTTAATGCTGAAATGACTAGGATCTGACTGTTAATGCTGAAATGACTAGGATCTGACTGTTGGTGCTGAAATGACTAGGATCTGACTGTTCGTGCTGAAATGACTAGGATCTGACTGCTGGTGCTGAAATTACTAGGATCTGACTGTTAATGCTGAAATGACTAGGATCTGACTGTTGGTGTTGAAATGACTAGGATCTGACTGCTGGTGCTGAAATGACTAGGATCTGACTGTTGGTGCTGAAATGACTAGGATCTGACTGTTGGTGCTGAAATGACTAGGATCTGACGGTTGGTGTTGAAATGACTAGGATCTGACTGTTAATGCTGAAATGACTAGGATCTGACTGTTGGTGCTGAAATGACTAGGATCTGACTGTTGGTGCTGAAATGACTAGGATCTGACTGTTAATGCTGAAATGACTAGGATCTGACTGTTGGTGTTGAAATGACTAGGATCTGACTGCTGGTGCTGAAATGACTAGGATCTGACTGTTGGTGCTGAAATGACTAGGATCTGACTGTTGGTGCTGAAATGACTAGGATCTGACTGTTGGTGCTGAAATGACTAGGATCTGACTATTAATGCTGAAATGACTAGGATCTGACTGTTGGTGCTGAAATGACTAGGATCTGACTGTTGGTGCTGAAATGACTAGGATCTGACTGTTCGTGTAGTCAATAAAGAACACTAGAAATGCAGTGTGTTGTAGTAAATATTTCAGGTCCCTTGAGGCCGGTCCTACAGTATGTTAGTAAGCAGTGTGTTGTAGTAAATATTACAGGTCACCTTGAGGATGTGTCCATTACTGAGTATCAAAGTAACCCAGCTATGTGTGTTAACACATGAAGGAATACAGCAGAGATATGAGACGAGACATCGATACTTCTCCAACCACTGCCGTTGTGTATCGACCATCAATACTGAGCACAAGATATTCAAGTATTCTCTGTGATCAGGACTGACCAAAAAAAGCTACACCTCTTTCTTTCACCTTTTCCCTCACAGCAGGTAAATAATCCTTTGAACTATTTTGTGGATTAGAATTAATGGATAGAGAGGAAAAAAAAGTGGAAATTATAAACTTTAGAAGACTTTTACAAACCTTTAATACACTACAACAACATGGTAATCAAATTAAGATCCAACACCTGTAGCTGCCAGTGGTCTGTTAAGGTCTTGGATATGGTCCATAGGACATTTAGGAAAAAAGTGTGCTTCTGAAATGACACCCTATTCCCTACATAGGGCATTACTTCTGACCACAGCCCTATGGGCCCTGGAGTAGTCCAGCAGTACTTATTCAAGCAAGACAACTCTGGAAGCGACAGCAGCAATGAACCAAGTCAGAGGCCATTTTAATAACCAAAGCATTTCTACAGCTACAGTATCAACGTTTGATTAGAGGGTTTTGAGGGAGGAGAGAGATGGAGAGAGAGAGAGACTTTAACTATTTAGCTATGTATTTTAACTATTTGCATATCATTATAACACTGTACATAGCCGTACTATGACATTAGAAATGTCTCTATTCTTTTGGAACTTTTGTGAGTATAATATTTACTGTTCATTTTTTATTGTTTATTTCACCTCTGTTTATTATGTATTTCACTTGCTTTGGCAATGTAAACATATGTTTCCCACGCAAATAAAGCCCTTTGAACGAGAGAGAGAGAGAGAGAGAGAGAGAGAGAGAGAGAGAGACAGAGAGAGAGACAGAGAGAGAGACAGAGAGACAGAGACAGAGAGAGACAGAGACAGAGAGAGACAGAGACAGAGAGAGACAGAGACAGAGAGAGACAGAGACAGAGAGAGACAGAGACAGAGAGAGACAGAGACAGAGACAGAGACAGAGAGAGACAGAGACAGAGAGACAGAGACAGAGAGAGACAGAGACAGAGAGAGACAGAGACAGAGAGAGACAGAGACAGAGAGAGACAGAGACAGAGAGAGACAGAGAGAGAGAGAGAGAGAGACAGAGAGACTGTGAGTGCTGAAAGTAAACCCCAAAAAGACTAAAATAATGATTTTCCAGAGAAGATCCAGATCTCAGGGAATTAGACCAAAGTTCTCAATTGGTACAAAATATATAGAGTGAACATTACAATTACTGAGGTTTAAAAATAAGCTCAACTGGACACCTTAATGAGGCAGTGAATGAACTGAGAGAGAAAGCACGCAGGGCATTCTACGCCATTAAAAAACAAATTCTAATTGAAATACTGATTAAAATTTGGCTTAAACTAATTGAATGTGTCATTGAACCAATTGCACTTTATGGCAGCGAGGTGTGGGGTCCACTTGCAAAACAAGATTTCATCAAATGGGACAAACACCCCATTGAAACCCTACATGCAGAGTTCTGTAAGATTCTCCTACATGTCCAGAGGAAAACTACAAACAATGCATGCAGGGCAGAATTAGGCCAATATCCACTAATAATAAAAACTCAAAAAAGAGCAATTAAGTTTTGGAAACATCTAAAATACAGTGACCCCCTC